>NC_133649.1:240739314-241039314 GCF_009905375.1 Apium graveolens | reverse complement strand
ATGTAAACTACAATCAATAGCCTTTTTTTTTTCATTTTGACGTTTATGACGAAACATACGAGCAAATAATTTATCCGCCATGAAAATGTGAAATTTAAGACAAGAAATATACCTTGAATTGACAAAACAACTTGAATTTCTTGATGAAAATGTCCCAAAATCGCCTAAAATATAAACTTGGAGAGTAGATTTTTTTTTGAAATTTTGATGTTTTTGTGTGGTGAAATGAGGATCTGTTGGAATGTTGGGGATAAGGGAGCAGTTGGGGATAAGGGAGCAGTACCAACCGCAGAAATTTTCCGCGGTCCGTCCTGACCGACCGCTGAAAATTTCCGCGGTCCCCCCAATGATCCAGCCCTCCAATCCCAGATCAACGGCTTGCAAAAGTGTTTGTTAAATTCAAGTCTACAACAAACAGTTGTTGTAGACCCGTTCCCATTAAAAATATTGTCTCATACAAAATATAACTAAGTATTCCAAAAATGCTCTCTTTGATAAGCAAACAAAAGTACTAAAAGAATTCTAGACAAAAAATTTGTATATCCAAACAAAACTAGGCTACAAATACTTTCCTCAGTTGGCCCTCGTAGTCTTCTATCCTTGTTTAATATCATTTGTGCATCAACTTCGGAAACTGCATCAACTTCCCATACTAGATTCACTTGGGTGTCCAGAAGTTCATAACTTTGTGTGTGTAGAAGTTCATAACTCATTTCCCCGAGAGCTTGTTTACTGCATAATATTGTTTATACACTGTGACAAAATTCAAATGTCAGCACAACTTACTCTAACCAAAAAATCATTGGAAACACGTTAAAAAGTGATCAAGGAATAATGAAATAGCGGGCAAAAAAAGTGAGAAGGGGATTGGGAGATGACGTTAAATTGATATAGTTAATGGCAGATAATGAAGATGAAGGTGAATAATAAAATAGGTAGAAAAAGGAAAAGTGAGTAGGAGTGAGTATTTTCCGGAAATTGAAATCTGGTAGACAGAAGTGTGATAATTTAAGAGATGAGACAGTCGAGGTTAACAAAAGATACCCAGCCCCATATTCACAACTATGCTACCAAATAAATCCAAAATTTGTGCCCATCTTACCAACCCACCACTCACATTTCTTCTTATGTAAAAGAATAGGAACTATAATAAACAGCTTAACAACCCCCCAATACTTTTAAGTTGAAGTCTTAATTTTACAGTCAAGTAAGTCCATTATAATGAAAGTGTGATTTTAGTCCTTGGGTTGAAGACAGATCATGTCTCTGGTTTTCTTTTTATGAGCTAAACTGATTGATGATGGTTGCGTCGAACGTGTCGATATTTGATTTCACTAATTTGTTTGATTAGTTGTTGTAGAATATGCGACCAAGCTTCTTCACATTTTGAATTATTTACTATGACGTCCTCCCTCAAATCTAAATAATTTCGGTTTGATTTGTAACCGTGCAGGCGCAGAAAGGAATCAGGCTGTGCGGCCACACATTTTTAAATATTGTTTTACCAAGCACAACTTTGTTTGAACCGATTGTACCTGTACTTGTTCATTTTTATATAATTTTCTTTTTACTACTTCTCTCTCAATTTTATAACTACATTCACTTACTATCACTATTTTTCTCTTCTACTATACCCATTTTATATATTAAATAATAACTAGTCCCACTTTTCTTACTTTTTTTTACTAAATTATATTTTTTCTTACGCCCCTACATATATTATCTAATGGAACCGAGGACTTATCAAAATTAGGAACACGTTTTTACACGCACATAAATCGGTGTAATGAACACGTTTTTACATTAATCCACAACAAATATGAAAAATTAGGAATTTTTTCTAAACCCAGCTAGACATCATTTTTAAATTTTTTTGGCTTCGATGCAGAACTAATATTTATTAACCTCTTTCCCATAGTGATGGTATTCGATAATATTTAAATTCTTATATATGTTTGTTATTTAAAATAAATGCGAAGGATTGGGTATGGATTCCCGAACCAAAGATAAAAGGTTAAAAAGAATAATTGAATACAAACACATTAGTTATTTTCGATGATCTAAGCTCCATTTGAGAAATTTTCAAATAAATAATTTATAACTTAAAATTAATAAATGGTTTGAAAGTGATAAGTAAATAAATACTTATAAGTTATGTAAGTGTTTGGTTAACTTTACTTATAAGTCAATTTTTTTTTAACTTAAATGAATTAAAATAAATAATTTTTAAGTACGATTATCTTAATCCATGACTTTTAAATTAACATAACATTTAAAAATATATATTTAAAAACTAAAATTAATAAAAAAGTAAAAAATCAAAATAAGTTGAAAAAAATTACGTCTTTACTAACATTCAACTTATCAACTTATAAATTATAAATTCAACTTATAAGTTGGGTCGACAAACAGTCCGAGATAAGTATTTACGTAACACATAAGATAAATATGCCCTGAGTTTTTAAAAACATTATTCTGTTTGCTATTGGAGTAAAAAAAGTAGTTGGATGGTAGAGGAGAAGGCATCAACTGATTTCTGTACGAAACCGAGGAATCGACCGGGAATCACTCATCCCCCTTCTATACTCCCTCCTTGCGGTATATTATTCCCTCTCTAGTTTACTAAATTAGTTTCCGGGTCCATGACCAATTAATATTTAATTTCTTTGAAATGAATGTGTTAATTAAGTAAATAATTATGTTAAATATATATTAAATAAAAGGTTATATATTAACATTTTTATAATAATGTAAAAATAATTTTTTTTGTGTATGTTATATAAAGGTCATAACAAGATTTTATTTTACAAGTTTTACTTAAAATTTTAAAATATTACGAATCAGTCAAAAAATAAAAAATGAGTGAGTAATTAGAATTAGAGGGGGATGAAAAATGGGGAGGACCGAGAATTAGTAGAGATTAATGAGTTAGAAATGGAGGATGACAATTAATAAAGAGAGAGAAATAGAGAATATGAAAGAGGAGATTTTAAAATAATATAAATATGAGATTAAATAAGAATTGACACATAAACAGCCATGACATCATCATAGCATAATAATTTGACATATTAGCTTGGATGACACCAGTTGTACTCTATTTTAGTATATTGTTAATTTATTTATACTTTTCTTTTCTTGATATTGCTCTCGATTCATTACACATAATTTTTTTAACAAGTCACTTTCGTCTATTCCATCAATGGACATATTATAACTTTTAAGGTACAAACTGAGAGCATCGCCCCAAAGGTTAACTAGTATGTAACAATATAAGAACTGCAAGCACATAATATTTTGTTGTAGAAATTACAGGTCGATCCACAAATACTACGAATTTTCAAAATCTTAACAATTTAAATCAGGCAAACTAGAAAAATAAATTTGAGATGAAATTTGTTTAATCTAGTTAGCAAATAACAAATAATATGAAAAATCTAGGAATCCGAATCCGTTGATCAATCACAATTAATATCAACTCGCCCTAAAATCTATTCTTTTTTTTTTCCACAAAAATAACGTATATCAATTAACAAGATAAACATATACTTTGAAACTTGTTATCTAAAAATAATCCATCAAAATTTCATGGAGTAAGCATAGATAATGAAAAATAAATACGGTAACAATAATATATCAAAATCACTTTGTCAATTGAACAATTAAGCACCAAGAAAAATCATGGAAATCAAATAATAGGAACGAGAAGATGTCAAAGCAATTAAATTAACTTCATCTTAATACTAAAGAATAAATTTAGCTACACATGATAAAAATATGAGAAAAATAATTAATTAACAAAATTCTAGCTCTAGATTGGTGTTCTAGGTGTTGAGTTTTGGGGTGTGTAAAATACAAGAGGGGAGACCAATATATATATATATATATATAGGAAAAATATGAGGGTTTGAGTCTTGAAATATCAAATCCTGCTTAGGATATATTTCTTTGTTTTCCTTTTTTTTCTCCAATAAGTATTCAAATTTCTTTAGCTTCAAGTATTATCCACCTCCTTGCCATGCTCACCTTTTTCTGCTCAAATTCTGATTTTATTTATTTTCCTACAAAATAAAGTAAAACAATTTATTTATTAAAAAATTACGAAAATGAACGTATAATATGTATTAATAATATACAATAATATGGACCTATCAGATGCCCCCATACTTATCTTTTGCTCGTCCTCGAGAAAAATCAAAAAGAAAAATGCTACCTAAGAAAAGTCTTATTCTTCTTTTCGTAGGCGTGACAAGAAGTTTTAGGTTTACCAACCCGCTAAATTCATAGACGATCTCTACAAGAGGAGTGTTGTCTCTTAAGGGTTTACAAAAGATATGCGCATAAAATCTGTTAAATAATTTAGTAAGTGTCCAAACTCTATCAACAATAACATTTATCAGTGTCAACATAATAATTATTGGAAAAATACATGCCTTTAAAACTCTTCTAATTATAACCAAGATGTAGATATCAACAATCCGCTTATATCGACTCTGAATGTTCATAAAAAATCTCAAGGTGTGTCGTGAAAGTAGGTCTCTGAAGAATCAATTGAGTAAGTATATTTTCTTTTTTTAACCAATATTGAACATATCCAGTCTCGATCAAAACAAGTATCTAGCCAAAATTTACAGTTTTTTTTCTTTTTTTAATTGATTGTGTAATGTCCGTTTTCTTAGGCTTTCTATGTTACCCATTTAGCGAGTTTTGGGCCAATGACTCCCAAACCAGATGGTCTTAGGGCACTAGGTTTTGAAATACCCATACGGACATAATTACTCGAGTAACAAAGACCACAAAACAAGACTAGTCAATTATACTACTTGTGCCCATCATCTTGTTAGGAAATGAATAACACACAGGGGGGTGAATGTGTTTTACTGTTTTTGACCTTTTCTTGAATCTTTTATGGTTGAACAAAGTAAATTAAATTTTGTAGTAAAAAATTTGTTCATGCAGAAATTGAACTTGCAGAAAATAAAGAACACAAGTCTTCAAAACTCACTTAATTTTATATTAAAATTAAGAATATTTGCTACAAAATTTCTAGGCTCTTTGTTGATAAAGAGCTTAGCTTCTTCTTAAGAGAGTTACAAGATTTTATATCTAAATTGTTACGACTGACTAAAGGACCAAAGTTAACTTTATAATTCAGTTACCTACGGGTTTACACAGTGTACAATAAGACATGCTATTAGCTTTTGTAAACAGTCATTTGTCATTTCCATTTATAGAAAAATGTATCTTCTATTTCTGGCTTAGCATATCGTTAGCATCTTGTGATCATCTTGATCTTCCTTTGTCAGTTAATCTTCACCATTGATCTTACACATCCTTAAAGCTACTTTTTGTAGACTTGTCAATCCAACTGTTTGGATTGTTTGTTGATTGTTAATCTTGGATATTGAACTGATCTGCAATTTTGTACTTTGAGATTTTAACTCGAGATCTCCATTTGGTCTATAGAGAACTTGATATCTCGATAAGTATATTGGTTTATCGAGATCTCTAATGCTCCATATTAAATTTGACTTGTAGAGGTCTCTGAGTTCTCTATAAGAGAATTTGGCTTGTAGAGATCTCTAGTCTTCATATCTTCACTTTGACTTATCGATATCTCTGAATTCTCTAATGGTTAATCGACTTATCGATAACTCAGAGTTCTCTAGTCCAATTTGACTTGTCGACAACTCAGAGTTCTCTAGTAAATTTTGACTTACCGATATCTCTGAGTTCTCTAGTGGAATTTGACTTATCGATAACTCAGAGTTCTCTAATGAATGTTGACTTGTCGATAACTCTGAGTTCTCTAGTGAAGAAATGACTTGTCGATATCTCCAATCTCCATGTCTTCAATTTGGCTTGTCGATATCTTTGTGAGTTCTCTAGTGCCTTTCCCGACTTCTCGATAAGTCATTTTGAGTTCTCGAATGATTTCTCTGTAACACTAATCTGTGACTTGTGGAGATCTTGACTTAGAATATTTTTCCTAAAATAGATTTATTCAACTCCAAGCTTCTTCATAATTCTTCTAAGGCATGATCTTCTTGATCTTCTTCCAGATAGAATTCTTAGGCTTGACACTGTTTATAGAAAAAGACTCCAGTCTGCTACTTTGACATTTTTACAGACTTTAAGTATTACAAGTACAAAATACAAACTTAGATAACAATACAACTTACTTAGGGTTGACAAATTGTCTTAGTATTGTTAAGGTACAGGCATGTCTTGCACAACAATCTCCCCCAATTTGTGAGAAGATTGTTTAACACAAATTCATGCTTGTTAACAAGACTAACCCCAAGTTTAAAATGATGGAAAATAAAATTTAATACACAAAGCTTGATAGAATTACAACTTTTGTCCAACATAAGATTTACAAGATTTAATGGTTACAAGTATCAGGTAAAGACAGTCTTTGTATCTACTTCTTCCTCTAAGAACATCCTTCAAGTGATCTAGAATTTCAAGTTCTTCTATGATAGGTGTTCCACTTAGAGCTTCTACAAGTTTTTATCTTGCTATCTTGCGGTAATCACTGTCGAGCAAATCTATTCTGAACTTTGAGAATCCACCAGCTTTAATGTTTAGAAATTTCCCATCTTTAGAGATTTTGCTCATTCCTTTGGCCTTTAGCTCTTCTGATCTTTTTATATACATCTCTATTTCTTCATCATACTTCCTCCTTCTCTCTTCAGCTTCAGCTTCATCTCTTTTCTTTGTTTCCTCCCTTTCAATCAACCATTCAGCTAAAACTGATCTCCATGCCATTGTAGCAGTATCCTTGTCCTTTATCAAGCTTATTATTCTCTTAATTTCCGTGTTTGAAAGAGGGTCCATTAATTTTTTTCCAAGAAAGGTGAATGAACCATCTTTATAGAAAATTCTAACTTCCCTAAGAGATACAATCCAGACTTTGACTATTTCCTCAGCAAGTTGTTGAAAAATGGTCTTCATCTGAGATGTACCATTTTAGAGGTAGAAAGTCAGATTGCTTGAAACAGTTCCAGATGGCCCTTATAGTGACTTCTCCTTTCTTTGTGAGTTTGACTTTCTTAGGCTTTCTTCCAACAGATTTGAGATTGACTTTAAGTGAAGGCTTGGTTAAGGGTAGGGTTGTGATTTTCTTGAGATTTTTCTGGCTTGTGGTGATTGGAATTTTTAGGAAAGAGTTGGCTGTTTGTTTGTACAGAAATTTTGACTTTGAGGTTTGAGGTGGTTTGATGTTTGAGATAGTTGATGTTGTAGGTTGAGCTGAGATTTGAGCTAGTTGTGTTTGGATTTTTAAGGATGAGTGTGGTTCTGAGCCATCATGAAGCTTCTTGCTCCTCCTCTCCTCTCACCTCTTCTCTTCTTTTCCTCATCTTTCTTGTCATCCTCCTTCTTCTTCTCTCCACCCTTGCTGCCAGATGGCTTACCGGATTGACTTGGATTTGATCCAGAAGGATTTTGATCATCTTTCTTCTGCTCATTAGCATCCAAATCATCCTTGTTGATTTGTGTTTTGGGCAAGTTGGCTTATGCATTATCCAGATATCTCCTCAGTAGCTTTATCATTTCCATCTCATCATTGTTCTTGTTCTTCTTGGTTTTTAAGCCAATTTTTAGGACCATGATAAGCTTCTTGTTGCTCATGACACACTGCTTAGGGATCTAAAAATGTTTGAATTGTTTAGTGTTTGGACAAATGTATGCTATAACCTTGATTGACTGTAGATATGCTTCAGTAAGAGCAACCACTTGAGCATTTCTCAATTCAGTTAATAGCAAGGTATCTCCATGAGTTATAACTTTGACTTTGTTGATGAAGATATCCAACTAAGATTCCCTCCTTGATACAAGGTAATTGTGGGACACCTGCATACATCTGTCTGTCCCTGAGTCATTTGCATTGATCACTATCTTCTTTTGCAGAAAATTATCCTGATTGACCATGATCACTCTTATGAAATTAATTGTCTTATCCATGGCCTTTTTGCATGTGAAGTGATTGTTGTTGAGAGAAGCTTTTAAGGCTTTGAGTAGTTCATCAAACTCTTTGCTCAGACTAGGTCCTTCAGCAGCCTTAATAAGTCTCTCCATGTCAAGATCAACTTTTTTAGATAATTTCTTTTCAGCACCCTGATAATTTCTTTTCAGCACCCTGGACTTGTTGTTGAGATGACCTTGATTGTGCCAAACTAGCCTCTATCTCCCCCTTAGTCTTGTTGGCAGGCATGAGGAGGGGAGTAAGAATTTCAGGCCTTACCTGTTCAGGTAGAGAAGGTAGTGGTATGTTGAGTTTGCCCATGATGGCTCCCAAAGCTATAGAATTATGCATTTGAAGATGCTTATGGGAGTCCACCAGGGTCTGGATATCTGTTTGTTGACTCTTGACAAGAGATGTCAAGGCCTGAACTTGTGCAGTGAGAGAAGAGTTGGAGTCTTTCAGTGCTGAGACTTGACCTTGTAGAGATTGAATCTGTAGATTTGTTGAAGTAGATGCAGGTTGATGGGAGCTTGATGTAGAGACAACAGTAGATGACCCAAATGTAGCTTGCACAAATTTCTGAATCTCATTCATGACCAAAGGAGAATGAGTGTATCTTGTGATGGATTTTAATCGCAGCGGAGGCATGGTAAAACACTTTTACACATATAAAATCCAAATAAAAGCATATAAATCGTGATTAAAACATATGAATCGATTACTAACCTTTAATAGCGATCCAAAAGCAACGATCGGAGATCCTTAGCAGCTGCTCCTCAAACGTGAAGCACTCCACCGGTATCCACCAAGAAAACGATGCTAAGGAGGAGGAGGAGGTGGAGAGAATTAGATTTTCTGAAAAATTTGGGTTGGGGTTAGAATAAAAATAGGGTTTATAATAGTATATTTATAGGCAAAATTTTCAGCTGAAATTTTCCCATAAAATATTATTATTATTAACCCATTTATTATTCTCATTAATAATTAAAACACCTTTTAATTATTAATCCTTTTTCTAAACACTTTAGAAATAATTCTCTCTCTTGATTTAATTTCCAAAAATTAAATTCTTAATTAATAATATTAAGAACTTTTCTTAATTAATTTATAATCAATTAAATCTCATTTAATCAATTATTAAATTTGCCAATTAATTATTTATTTCATAAATAAATAATTATTAGCCATTATTAATTAATTCCTCCACCATTAAATCATTCTCTTTTTATGGTGTGACCCTGTAGGTTCAATATTAAGCCGGTAGTAGAAATAAATAATAATAAAACTATTTTATCATTATTTATATAAATTCTCTAATTTATTAAATATGATTAATTAATTAATCATATTTATTCTACATCGTGAGGGATACTTCTCAGCATATCGCGACTATCCGGATAATACGAATTCACTACTTAGAATACCAAGAACCTATTCAGTGAATAGTTACCGTACAATAAACTCCTTCTACCCTACAATGTCCTGATTAAATACAAGGCATGGATCTTGTGTCAAGCCTATCTAATTTAATCACTTGCTTACCATTTACTATGCTTAGTTCTATGCAAATTAGAAACTCCTTTCTAATTTCATTCACTCTGGCCAGAGATTCCTGAACTAGCATAAGTGGATCAGCCTTGAACATTCGCTTCCTTCACTGGAAGGGGTAGATCCTTTATTGATCATACACTATCTTCGTGTACAAATTCCTATACCCAGTAGAGCCCTAATAATTGTCCCTGGAGACTAAGAACTAAACCAATGCATAGTTCAGTGTACACAAGATGACTATGATGACCTCAAGTCTAAGGATACTTGTACAACTATCACTATGTGAACAACTGCTGACACGTGAGTGAACTCCATCAGTTGTTCAGCTGTGCGAGTCATGTTCAGTGAACTTATTCTATAATAAGCACCTACATACTAGCTATAGTGTCACCACACAAATGTCTATGAGAACAGACATCCTTCATAATGAAGCAAGCATAGTATGTACCGATCTTTGCGGATTATTAATTACCAGTTAGTAATCCTATGATCAGGAACTATTTAAGTTTAGAGTTATCATCTTTTAGGTCTCACTATTATGATCTCATCATAATCCATAAAAAGCTTTACTCTAAACTATGGTATATCTTATTTAAACATTTAAATAGATAGAGCCCGTAATAAAAACAAAACAAGTCTTTTATTAATATCAATGAAATCAAAACAGATAAAAGTTATTCCTAAATCCTAATACATGATTGGACTTAGGACATATTCCTTTCAATCTCCCACTTGTACTAAAGCCAATCACTCTGGTATCTAATACCCATCTAGTCTTTATGACGATCAAAGTGACTTTCATAAAGTAGCTTTGTGAGTGGGTCTGCTATGTTGTTATGTATGTCAACTCTATTTCAATACAACACAAGAAATATTATCGCGCTCCCACTAACCCTTTTGTAGACACATGGTTCATCTACGTTTTTCATAAAACCAAACTCTTTGATTGTCTCATCAAAACGGATGTTCTATCTACGAGAAGCTTGCTTTAAACCACATATGGTTCGCAGCAGCTTACACACTAGGTTTTCATTTCTCTTGGAAAGAAAACCATCTGGCTATTTGCCAGATCTCATAGTCGTAGTAAGCAGCATTCGCAAGCAAAATCCGAACTGATTATAACAGGGCTACAGGTAAAAGGTTTCATCAAAGTCAATCCATTGCCTTTATTTGAATTCTTTTGCCAAAAGCCTGGCCTTAAAGGTCTCCACCTGGCCATCTGCTCTAATCATTCTTTTGTATCCCGCATACATAGATTTCATTCCGGATTTTATGGCACTATGCCATTTCTCTGAGTCAACACTACTCATAGCCTCATTATAGGTCACAGGGTCGTCATCATCAATGATCGACAACTCATTGTCATTCTCAATGACAATGCCATATTACCTCTCAGGTTGGCGAGACACTCTCCCTGACCTACGAATGGGCTGTTCCACAGAAGGTTGTTCAGTCAGAACAGGTGTTTCCACTTGATCCGTAGTAGTTTGTGCTTCTTGAACTTCATCAAGTTTAATTTTGCTCCCACTGTTTCCTTCAAGGATAAACTCCTTTTCCAAGAAGGTAGCATGTCTGGAGAAAAACACCCGATGATTGGTGTAAAAGTAATACCCTAAAGTCTCTTTAGGATATCCCACAAAACTACATTTTACAGATCGATATTCCAGCTTATCTGGGTCAACTTATTTGATATAAGCTGGACATCCCCAAATCTTAACATGTTTAAGACTCGGTTTCCTTTCTTTCCATATCTCATACGGAGTTTGAGGAACAGATTTGGAAGGCACCTTATTTAGTAAATATGCTGAGGTTTCCAATGCATAACCCCATAGGAATACTAGAAGATTTGCATAGCTCATCATGGACCGAACTATGTCTAACAAAGTTCGATTTCTCCTTTCAGATACCAATCTGGAGGCGTCCACTGGGAGACTATACCATTTACTTTGAGATAATCCAGAAACTCTCCATTCAAGTATTCACCACCTCGATCTAATCGAAGAATTATAATACTATGTTTGGTTTGTTTCTCCACTTCATACTTATACTCTTTGAACTTTTCAAAGGCTTCAGACTTATACTCTTTAATCATTATGCATATTATTTTGGTGGGCTTGCTGCTCACCCTTGCTTTCTTCTTTCATCACACAACATCAGATAGACAAGATGAACCGGACCAAGCTCCCGATTCGCAAGAGGTTAGGAGACGTTCCGCAGTTTTCTAGAAGCACTGATGCCGCCGTAGCTGAGGTAGGAACTACCAATAGGCTAGGCTTTCAACTTTTGATGTATCAGATTATGTATATTTATGAATTATAATAATGGCAAAGAAATGTAAATTTATTCAGAAACCTGTTTAAGGTGTATTGGCATATAATTGTGGAATAAAACGACTTGTGATTATTTTTGGATATTCATCTCTGAGACTATAACTTGTGGTGTGTGTGTTTATTGTGGGGTCACAGTACAGAGTAGTTGATTATTTATTAAGATTGGGTGTTATTAAGGGAAATGGAACTCGTGACAACCCGGATCCCCGACCCCGGATTTGGGGGTGTTACAGAAATGGTATCAGAGCTAAGCGTTATAAACCTCAGAGATGATGGGACGTTAAGATAATAAGTTCACTAAGATAATAAGAACTCTTGCCAAGTTCATAGTCGGGCTACCTAACGTAGTACTGACAGTTAAAACCCTTATGGGAACCCTTATAAATATCATGATAGGAGTGTAGTTCGTTATCGTATATGGTAGCGGAACTCCGAACCCTGAGGTTGAGGAGCAACAACGCGATGATGTTTTATTACTCATTGGAAATCAGATTATGGATCCGATAGAGCGTCCTAACGCAGGACCGGATGATGTTGATATTGAGGATGTAGCGGTTGAGGAGGTTGTCCTAAAAGGGATAGTTGTTGAGGAGGATCCCAAGGAGGATCCTGACAAGAATAAATAAAGGACCATTGAGGAATTGATAACCATAGTTAGGGAAACTACCAGAGGTAGGATTGGTCGGTCACTACCGGAGGTTCGTTCAAGTTTGTAAAGATAGTAGCCCCTTTAACGCGGCATACTCGTAAGACTGAGAAGTTCGAATGGACAGAGAAATGCGAGAACAACTTTTAAGAACCGAAGCAAAGGTTGGTGACGTTCCCTATGCTGGCATTGCCGGATGGAAAAGGAGATTTTGTGATTTGTAAGTGACGCTTCACATAAGGAATTAGGGTGCTTCTTAGCACAGCAAGATAATCGCGTTTGCGTCAAGACAATTAAGGTAATATGAAATTCGATATCCCCGCCCATGAGCTTAGGCTCGTGGCAATAGTTTTACCCTAAAGATTGGAGGCACTACTTGTATGGAGAGAAGTGCGAGAATTACCTAAGCCATAAGTGCTCTAGTACATTTTCACGTAGAAAGAGCTCAACATATGCTAGAGGAGGCAGTTAGAGCTAATCAAGAATAATGATTGGGAGATTCTTTATCATTCGGGGAAAGCCAATGTGGTGGCTGATGCCCTTAGTAAAAAGGAGAGACTCAAGATGATAATGTCTTTGGGAGAGTTTATAAGAGATTTTGGAAATAGTAGTGAAGGTAACCGAAGCCGGTACCGAAAAGCTGTTTGAGATTGCAATACAGACCGAATTATCAGAAAAGAACATATTATGCCAAGAAAAAAAAAGTGATGAATGAAGGCAGAGAGCCAACAAATAGATATGAGATTAATACCGAGAAAGATGATAAGGGAATAATGAGGTATTCCTATAGAATTTGGGTTCCAAATGTTCAAGAGCTTAAAGATGAGATCTTAGATGAAAGTCATAGTTCAAGGAATAAGATTAAGGGCAAACCCTAAATGTGATAGTCAGGGAGGACGCCATCAAGATAGAAGGAACCCATAACATAATGAAGTGGAAAATGAGGATTTTAACGTATAAGATAACCCCAAGTATGGGAGAAGGATGAAACATTTTATACTAAGAAAACAGAAAGTCGAGTAAGGAAGGGAGACCCGAGACGGTTCTCCTATACGGAAATTCATGGACCTGTCTAAAAAGAACTTAGACTATTATCCCCAACCACCACCTTGAGGAAACAATGCGATAGGAAATTCTTTCAGGACCTTTAAGTCTCTAAGCTCCCACAGTTCCAAGGAACAGGTTGACCTAGTCGAGGCAAGAGCCTGGCTAAAGGAAATAGAGGAATCAATTGAGATTCTAAATGATTGACGAATCACAAAAGACTGTTTTTATCACTTACCCTCCTAAGAAAGAGACCACTCGCTGGTGAAAGACCAAGGAAGGCACAGAGCCAGAGGTTAGAATAAACTGATTTAAGTTCAGTCAATTGTTTTCGGGAAAGTAATTCCCAAAGATAAGGAGATAGTGTAAAAGCTTTGGAGCTAGAACAAAAGTGGATGAGTATGATGAATTATGAATCTAAGTTGTAAAAGTTATCAAGATTCGTTCTGAGGACACGAATCCAGAATGACGGGATGTTTGGAATCAATACTTATGTTGTGTTAGTTCATGAAATAATGATAAGAGAAAGGAAAATAAATAGAAACTGAAGTGGAAAGGAATATAAAGGCAATAGAGTTTGAGGTATGATAAGGGAGTTGGGTATGAGGAAACCCTAAAGACTCGTAGCAATAGACATAGAAAAGTATGTAATCGTCAGGATGAGGGTGATTCACCATGAGCTAAAGTTGATGGTTGAAGGCATACAAGTTATGTACATTTTATCCCCTTTAAGTTGGGAGGATTCAAGGAAACCTTTAGATAGTTCGAAGGATAAATAATAAGACGCGGATAGACTAAGGAGACAAGAAAGTAACAAAGTAGGAAAATTGGATGAAGGAAGTGACCTTCAATAATGTGAAATGTAAGACCGGTGGCTCGATACCCAGGAAGGGAGACGCCAGGTATGAAAGATATCCCAACATTGAGATGACTGTTGAGATAAACAACAAAAGTAAATAAGGATTTATTAAGAAGAAGTTCACGTTGAACACGACCAATATCTTCCAGATCATCCATGTGATCATTACCAAATCAGGAAAGAAAAGCGGATAACCATTTTTTTATCTTTTGGAGGCCATGTGGATTGACCTTAACTTGAATAAGGATGCTATTGTGAAATTCGGTATAGACTATCGAGGTGGAAATGATTGAATAAGATACCCTTATCAGGGATATATGACTTTATTTATCCATGGAAGGATGCTTGTACCTTTTTAAAGGTGGAATTAAGGATAGAACATCGGTAACTTAAAACGAATCCTAGGGGAATGCATAAAGGTTGGCATTTCACCCTTAATAGGGATAGTATGAGTTTTGACAGTATGAATTGGAAAGGATTAAGGTAATAATAACCTTTAAGGATCAGTGGAGAAATTTTTCAGAAGTATATAGACAATGGTTCTAGTATTAGTAAATGGTATTTTGATATGCCCTGTGTATAGGGAATAAAGGAGGAACGATTGAAGGATAACCTTAGAGGTTTTACAAGGAGAAAGGAAATATTCGAAATTCTCAAGAATAAAAATGTTGATAAAGGAAATATGACATAATTATAATGATGCCAAGTGGGGCACGTGTTAAACCACGAGAAAGTATGGATCGAACCAGTAAAGGTCGAAATTGTTCAGGGCAATTAGGACCTAAGATAAAAGATGTTCTAAGTATGATTGAGAGTCAGTCGTGACAGTGATTAACCTCTAAAGATTGAGGCAATAACTTATGGAAAAATGGTGATATTTTTTTTATTTACTCATCAAATATTAAAGAAAAGCATTTTCACATAAGATGTGATTGAAATAAGGTAGAAAATTTATTTGGAGGTGGTTAAAATGACATTGACTATAAGGAAATTTTACTATCAGGAAAGGCCAAAGAGGTGGCCGACACTTTAAAGGTAAGAGGATAATTATAGGCGCTTGTGCCAAAGGAATACAGTGATGATGGTTAAAGCTATGAAGGTTGTATTATGGTTTGAAAAATTGACATTCCTTCTGATGACTGTGCAATACCCAACCGTAATTGTAGTTGGTAAAGGTTTAATTCGTGTAATCGCCATGAGCGGGCTATCTATCTCAGGAGATACTATCTTGAGAATGAGCCTGGACCATGTTTCAAAAAAAAAGGGACTAAACAAACCTTTGAGTTAAGTCTTCTATTGAAGGCATATGATTAAGAATGGTATTAACCTGCTATCATTGCTTTCATTGAAACTCTTCTGCAATTTTATCTGCTTCACGTCATGAATGTACGTCAGGATCAGGAGTGTTCTTCATGAATCAAGAACGGTGATCATGTTACCTCCTTAGAAGAATTCGATATGATATGAATGGACTCCGTATGGTTAGCTATTAAAACTTCATGGAAAACGAATGACTACAGTAGGTCAACGGTGGGCCATAGTAATGCAGGAATGATTCTGAGAGTAATGAGCTGATTACTTACAACCGTGAGAGTTGTATTGGAATGGATGTTGAGAGTAAGTACCACTAATCGGGTCATGGTGGTGTATAAGTTATCATTGATACACTAATTAAGTCGATTATCTACCTATGATATATTTATTCCTTCTTATCGATAAAGAGTAGTATTACCCATACGAAGAAGGTTGCGGTATAGAAATGGATTCTAGTAACGATGAGGTCTAGAATGAGATCCCAGATTCGATTTTCGATATCGAGGGAGTTTCAAAGGTGATTGTGTATAAGCTCGAGGAAGAGCATGGGTCCATAGAATGATGGGCGGAATGGCGAAAATATTTAGGCATGTGAAATGCGATGCTATAATACTTGATGTTGATATAAATACATATATGTTTTGTTCTCCTATGACAAACCTCTATAGTTCAGAGGTAGGTTCCAAGCCAAATATTTTGTGGCAGTATATTTTTTTTCATATATACAATTCTCTTCAATTCGTTCTTTTCTCTTCTTTTCATTTCATGTAAGCTGAGAAGAACAACCCTTCCAGAAAGGGGAGGTATTGCCGAATGACTATCTATCTGTGTGATAGAAGCCTAGTAGGATACCGTCTATTATTTAATTGCTTGTCAAGTACTAAAGGCTGGCCACCTTCTGTACTAACTATGCGATATAACAAGTGTTCATGATCATAGTGATCTCTCAATAAATTCTTTTACTTCTATATGAAGGATTAAGCTTTCGAAAATAGAAACAGCTGAAAAAGGAGTAATAAAGTTGTGGTAGTATTCGGAATGGAAACACATTCGTGATACTAAAGTTGGCCTGGTTATTAAAAGGTTATAGAACGCTAACGAGCAAAAGTATAACCAGTATAATATTAGGAATGGAAGGTAGTAGCGATTACGAACCGCAAAAGAATAGAATTGAGAAGCAAAAGCTCTAATGTTAAAAGCTATAATGAGAGTCTGTGCAATAGACTTGAAAGAATTTGGAATGATCACTTAATTCGGATTGAGTTATCTTACGACAATAGATCATATGTCATTATCGAGATGTCGCCTTATGAGATCCTTGAGGGAAGACAATGTCGATCTCCCTTATGTTAGGATGAAGTTGTACAGCGCAAGATGCTCGGACCCGCAGTAGTCCAAAGGACCAAGGATATGATAGATCTAATCAGAGGACGGCTGGTAGTAGCCCAAGATGGACATGATAAGTATGTTGATTTGACACGAAAGGATAAAGAGTATGAAATAGGGGACCTAGTAATGTTATAGGTATCCCTTGGAAAGGATTGATGAGGTTCGGAAAGAAAGGAAAGCTAAGTCTACAATTTGTTGGACCCTTGGATATATTAAGACGTTTGGGAAGTTAGCATATGAGCTAGCCCTAACCCCGAACATGTAGCAGGTCGTAACGTGTTTCACGTATCAATGTTAAGGAAGTGTAATTCAGATGCCAGATAAATAGAGGCATATGAGCGCATAGATATGCAACCCGACGTAACCTATATGGAGCAACCAGGAAGGGTTATAGAGTGAAAAGGAACAAGTGCTTAGGAGAAGGATTATCAAACTAGGCAGAGTTTGGTGGTAGAACCATAATGTGGGAAAATTGACTCGAGAGTTAGAAAGTGTAATGCTAAGAAAGTATCCCCATTTGTTTTCTATCTGATTCCGGGACGGAATCCTTTTAAGGAGGGGAGACTGTAATAACCCCAATTTTTGAGAAATTTTGAAACCCTTATGAATAGTGTTTTTGCTGAACGAGAAAACTTTTCATGCCACGCTATGTAGGGGTTCTGTTATTGATCTTATGGGATATTATTAGTACTCTATGTGGTATATAAGTGTATGTAAAGATCGTCAGAATCCAATTCCGAACACTTTGATTTTTTTCCCGGAAATCCACAAGATACGGAGAGAATTGAGTATAAGGTAACAGGATAAAAAGGATTTAAATTAAAGGATTATAAGAGAGGATCATAGAAGGAATACAATATATTGCGAAAGGTTAAGGGAACCTAAGTAATAAGATCCGGGGTATGATCCCTCAAACGATAAACGAGAACGAAAGATAAGCGAACCGTAAAACAAATAAGTGACCAAGAGACAAGCTTGTACAAGAAGCCAGGGATTGTGACATCATCAAACCACAAGGTGTGGACAAGTGGGAGCATTATGACATGTGCAAGGTGACACAAGCATGACATGGGAAGGAAGGAGGTGTGGTGGCTTTTTAACCACACAAATTCAAGGGCAACAAGGTAATTAACTAAATCAAACACAAAAACAAGCCAACCAAGCCAAGCAAAATCATTTTCATCAAAATCAAAAAGAAACCAAGGCATGGTTCATCATGCTCTCGGCTTTTTACTATTGCAAATGGGCAAGAATTCAAAAACTCATGATCCAAGCCTCCTAAATTGGTGAGTTAATTCCCTAATCATCTTCATGCTTAGTTAGGGCTATATCATGAGTTTAAGCCATCAATTCCTTCTCCATCTTCTCCATTTAATCAAAGAAGAAGACTATGAATAGTGTTTTCAAGTTTTTAACTTGAAGTTTTTCTTGTTTTTCTTGAAGATCCAAGCATTCTTAAGACTTCTCAAAGCTTCTTAAGGCTTCCTAGCTCCTCCCACCACTCAAAGGAAGGTATACCATCTCCAAACCCTAGATTCCTATATATTATAAGATGATTTTGATTAGTAGGATGATATTGTAGCTTGTTGTTGTGATTAGAGTTTGGGATTTGAAATGGTAGTGAAATGGAATGGTAAATGTTGAGGTTTTGATGAAAAGAACTTAAGTATGATTAAAGTTAAGCTTAGGCATAAGTATGAATGATTAAATTGAATTGGTTGGGGTTGTTATGATGTGATGAGGATGGATATTGGTTGTATGTTGGATTTGAGGTTGATTTGGAATGGGTTTGAATGGTTTAAAATATTGGAAATCGCGTAAACATAGCCGTCGTAACGTCCGATTTTCTTTGGACTGTTTTTGTGCATAGCATTAGGACCCGAGAACCCCCTGCTAGATTATGACCACTGCCATGTTTAGATAGCTCATGTTACGAGCTTCGTTTTGATATGTAGTTCGTTCGATTCCGATGCACGGTTTAGGAGAAACGACCGTTTCAAGTAACGGCGTTTCACGAACGAAACTTTTCCCCTCGCCTTACTTTGAAACATAGGTTAAAGACCAAAAAGGGTTAATTAATGTATGAAACATTTATGGTAAGTGTGTTAGGCAGTTGGTAAGACACTCGCGAAGGAATCGCTTTAAAACTCGTAAAGGTTAAATTATTAAAAATGGTGGAGCCGAGGGTACCCGAGTGACTTAAGCGAATCAGTGAGCGCAAAACAAGCGTTAGAGTCTAAGTTAGTTAAAGTATAGATTTACAAGTGACTTTGGTTTAATTCCAACTTACTTGTTGTTTATAGGTTACCAGACTCGTCCCGAGCCTTTTATCACCCCAAGTCGCTCAGGCAAGTTTTCTACCCGTTATACTGTTGTTGTGATGTATATATGTATATGCATTATCTTGTGATAGATGCATGTTGGTTAATTAGCAAATTTTGCGATATATTGAAGCATGCTGATATGGTATATATATGCATGCCTGTTTCGTATTCTTGCCATATATATCTGTTAGTTCAGTTGATAATACCTATGCTAGAGAATAGTGGTAATTTGCATATACCCTTAGTATAGGGACCCAAAGGTGAAAACATTTTCTAAAACCGGGAGTCGAGGATCCCGAGTAGATTTTATATATATATATATATATATATATATATGGTTATAGTTTTCAAAAACTATTAATCGAATAAGGTTTATTCGATAACTTTATTTTATTAATGAATATTATCTTGAATATTCATTCGAGGATTTATGACTCCTTTTATTTTATTTCCTGAATATTACTTGAATATTCATTCGAGGATTTATGACTCCTTTTATTTTATTTAATGAATATTACTTGAATATTCATTCGAGGATTTATGACTCCTTTATATTATTTAATGAATATTACTTGAATATTCATTCGAGGACTTATGACTCACTTTATATTATTTATTGAATATTATTTGAATATTCATTTGAGGACCTATGACTCCGATTATTTACTGAAATATATTCTTTATTTTATTAAAGAATAAGGTGTCGATAATCAAACTTATTTTTGATTATTCAAATAAAGATAGCACTTTCGTATAAGTATATCTTTGGTTATTTAATACTCATTTCAAGTATAAGTTTTACAACTTCTACTTCAAGTTATTTATATAGAGATTATCCTTATGGGAATATTATTTAATAATATTCAGATATTTTCTAATATATCGGGACTGATTTATTTTAATAAATCAGCAGTACTCCAAACATTCTTAAAAATGTTTTTGAGTCTTCAAAATGATTTTTAAAGTTAGAGTGGACCCCAAAACTCATTTTTTTATATTTAAGATCTTCCTTTCAAAGGGGATTTAAATACTCGCTCAAAACCTGGGGGATCCAGCTCTGTGGTGTATTTTACATTCGCAACGTGGTTGCTGTTTTGAGAAAACAAATGAATTGATTACTTACCCAACATTCGGGAAGTAAGCCCATCTAATTGAGTCGGCATAAGCGACAGGCCGGGGTACGGTCTATCAAAGTGTAAGTGCCTGGGTGGCAGTCCATCAACGCGTAAGAGGCCGGGTGGCGGTCCAGCACAAGGTCCTTATGTGGCCAGGGTGATGACCGGTGGGGGATTCATCCATCTACTAGTAGAAAAGGTTACTTATTGGTATCTTTGCCTGATCAGCAAGATATCGGGTTTATGCCAAAATTCTTTTCTTTTCCAAAATTCATTGGATATTACAACTCTGTTCATACTTTACATGACAGAGATTTTCAGGAAATGTTTAAGAGATATATATGTGGATATATATATATCGGGACTAAATAAAGTATCTCATAACTTTATTTCATTCAATAATATTTCAAAGATTGAATCTATTCAAGTATTATCTTGTAGTCTCATCGATGTGATGAACTTTTGAACTAATTATAACTTGAACGGTGGTAGTTCAAGTAGTATTTGGAGAAGATATAAGTATATTGGAGTATCTTGTAACTTCATCTTTTAAACTTATATCTAGTAAATGATTATCTTATGCATGACAAAGATTTTCAGAAAAACATTGAGACAAGGTTAGATATATGAGATCACCTTGCAACAATATTTTTATGCAGTTATAAACTGGAACTCTGTGTATATTAGGTATGGAAGAGGACTTCCAATATTTTGAAAAGTATATATGTATATATACTGAATATTTTGCGACTTCATCGCATTAAGATATCAAACTTGGTTCATTTCTTTTGACCAAGACTTTCATGAGTACTAAGAGAAGGCTCATATACTATTAATCATTATGCATATTATTTTGGTGGGCTTGCTGCTCACCCTTGCTTTCTTCTTTCATCACACAACATCAGATAGACAAGATGAACCGGACCAAGCTCCCGATTCGCAAGAGGTTAGGAGACGTTCCGCAGTTTTCTAGAAGCACTGATGCCGCCGTAGCTGAGGTAGGAACTACCAATAGGCTAGGCTTTCAAATTTTGATGTATCAGATTATGTATATTTATGAATTATAATAATGGCAAAGAAATGTAAATTTATTCAGAAACCTGTTTAAGGTGTATTGGCATATAATTGTGGAATAAAACGACTTGTGATTATTTTTGGATATTCATCTCTGAGACTATAACTTGTGGTGTGTGTGTTTATTGTGGGGTCACAGTACATAGTAGTTGATTATTTATTAAGATTGGGTGTTATTAAGGGAAATGGAACTCGTGACAACCCGGATCCCCGACCCCGGATTTGGGGGTGTTACAACATCCATATGCTCATGTTGCTTCTGTAGCTCAATGTTCATGGAAGCTAGCATGATGCATTGAGCAACATTTGCATCATCTACCCACTTATGATACACAACATGTTCATCATTATGTGCATCAATAGCAGGTTCAATAGGCTTAGGTGAGTCAATCACGTATTCCAGCTTCTCAATCCTGAGAACAATTCTCAAGTTTCGAAGCCAGTGAGCATAATTAGGACCAGTCAACTTGTGAGCATCTAGTATGCTCCTGAGTGATAGTGCAGAAGACATAATGTATATTGTAAATCTGTAAATGATAAACACATAACAACACTTAGCAAATATTCGATTTCATTTTAAAACACTATATGAATCGGGTCTTTATTCATAAGTGGCTCCCACTAGTTTACCTAATTTATTCAACCCCCTACATGGAAAAATTAAGCATTCATAATGCTAGTGGGAATAGGGATCCTACATTCCATTACACAACCCCGGCTGTAGCACGAACCGCCATGTAATATTCAATAGGCAGAAAACTCTTGCCAATTATATCTTATGTTATTCCCTAATCAAACTTTAGCCTCTTGAATAATTGAGTCACGGCTGTGGCACGACAAACTCAATATTCTAAGTCAAGTCTAACCCAACATTCCGTACAATTGAATCAGTCCCCAAAGGCCCACGACTGTGGCACGTACCGACCTTTAGATTCTTATTCAATGTACACATCTCTATGTAATAGACAAGTATTTCTTATTTCGAAATCAAAGCCCTCGGCTGTAGCACGAACCGACAATGATTTTAAAATAAGAACTACTTTTCTATCATGTTGGAAGGCTATGACCGACACAAGCCCGTTGTGTCATTGGCCAATTACTACTTGATATTATTTAATTTTAGAGGGATTATATTACGTTACAATCATAATCATATTATAAAGGGATTCTTCCTTTTAAATTAAATATTTCAAATTAATAATCAATAATCAGATGATTCCCAGATCGGGTGGAGCATTGTCAAGAGGCGTCACTTAATAACCCTTTCTTACAGATAGAAATCTGTTGTTGACAGAATCATCCTTTCTCTCAATATTGAAAATTCATATTCAATTACGTGTTTCATAAACACAAGAATCTCATGATTGTATTCATAATATTATTATTAAGGTTATGAAACAATTTCACTATACTAGGTTGTCTAATAAACGCCTTATGTTCATTTAAGTTCACCTAAATCTATCATCGCATGATAAACTAAGCATATATCACATATATCAACATGAATAAACATCAAGGTAGGCATGTTACATCATCTAGCATATTGGTCTAAGCATTATACATCTCTATGTATCACATGAAGCATTTAAAAGCAATTAAAACAGTTAAAAACAGCTTTAAAACACTTTCGGAAATATAAACAGTTCAAAACTTTTATATAAACTAAAATTTGATCACTCCATTAGATCCGTCTCGGAAAAACGAATCCAACGATATATTGCATGCCTAAAACGGAGTTACGAAACTCCCAGAAAATCAAATTTAAAAATAACAGACGGGCTGTAACGCATTACAAGAACGCGTTACAAGCCCTGTAACGCATTCTGGTAATGCGTTACAACCGTTTTAAGCCATTAAAAAGGTGTAACGCATTCCGTGAATGCGCCACAGTGTGTAACGCATTCCCCGGATGCGCCACACCCTCCCGCGCGCGCGTGCGCTACACGCGCCTGGAGCTGCCGCCTGACAGCTTCTTCTCGATCGCCGTGTCTGTCTTCTCTGTACCTTTCTTTACTTTAATGCATTCAACAGTACAGCAAAAACAACACAAATATATATACATAATTGAATATATATATATATATATATATATATACTTATCTAATTACGAATTATTAATGATACAACTTCAAAAATTCATAATAAAAAATCTATACATCATAAAATTATGAAAAAAATACCCAGACGATCTACAACACTTGTAGAACCCAGATCAACATTCAAAATTATTCTGAGAAATGATTTCTCATCAGAAAAAATTAATCCATGATATAACTTGTAAAAATCATAATTAATTCATACAAGCACATAAAATTCTGAAATTTTTACCACAGATCTATATGCATACAACCTGGCTCTGATACCATTGATGGATTTTAATCGCAGCGGAGGCATGGTAAAACACTTTTACTTATATAAAATCCAAATAAAAGCATATTAATCGTGATTAAAACATATGAATCGATTACTAACCTTTAATAGCGATCCAAAAGCAACGATCGGAGATCCTTAGCAGCTGCTCCTCAAACGTGAAGCACTCCACCGGTATCCACCAAGAAAACGATGCTAAGGAGGAGGAGGAGGTGGAGAGAATTAGATTTTCTGAAAAATTTGGGTTGGGGTTAGAATAAAAATAGGGTTTATAATAGTATATTTATAGGCAAAATTTTCAGCTGAAATTTTCCCATAAAATATTATTATTATTAACCCATTTATTATTCTCATTAATAATTAAAACACCTTTTAATTATTAATCCTTTTTCTAAACACTTTAGAAATAATTCTCTCTCTTGATTTAATTTCCAAAAATTAAATTCTTAATTAATAATATTAAGAACTTTTCTTAATTAATTTATAATCAATTAAATCTCATTTAATCAATTATTAAATTTGCCAATTAATTATTTATTTCATAAATAAATAATTATTAGCCATTATTAATTAATTCCTCCACCATTAAATCATTCTCTTTTTATGGTGTGACCCTGTAGGTTCAATATTAAGCCGGTAGTAGAAATAAATAATAATAAAACTATTTTATCATTATTTATATAAATTTTTTAATTTATTAAATATGATTAATTAATTAATCATATTTATTCTACATCGTGAGGGATACTTCTTAGCATATCGCGACTATCCGGATAATACGAATTCACTACTTAGAATATCAAGAACCTATTCAGTGAATAGTTACCGTACAATAAACTCCTTCTACCCTACAATGTCCTGATTAAATACAAGGCATGGATCTTGTGTCAAGCCTATCTAATTTAATCACTTGCTTACCATTTACTATGCTTAGTTCTATGCAAATTAGAAACTCCTTTCTAATTTCATTCACTCTGGCCAGAGATTCCTGAACTAGCATAAGTGGATCAGCCTTGAATATCCGCTTCCTTCACTGGAAGGGGTAGATCCTTTATTGATCATACACTATCTTCGTGTACAAATTCCTATACCCAGTAGAGCCCTAATAATTGTCCCTGGAGACTAAGAACTAAACCAAAGCATAGTTCAGTGTACACAAGATGACTATGATGACCTCAAGTCTAAGGATACTTGTACAACTATCACTATGTGAACAACTGCTGACACGTGAGTAAACTCCATAAGTTGTTCAGCTGTGCGAGTCATGTTCAGTGAACTTATTCTATAATAAGCACCTACATACTAGCTATAGTGTCACCACACAAATGTCTATGAGAACAGACATCCTTCATAATGAAGCAAACATAGTATGTATCGATCTTTACGGATTATTAATTACCAGTTAGTAATCCTATGATCAGGAACTATTAATTTTAGAGTTATCATCTTTTAGGTCTCACTATTATGATCTCATCATAATCCATAAATAGCTTTACTCTAAACTATGGTATATCTTATTTAAACACTTAAATAGATAGAGCCCGTAATAAAAACAAAACAAGTCTTTTATTAATATCAATGAAATCAAAACAGATAAAAGTTATTCCTAAATCCTAATACATGATTGGACTTAGGACATATTCCTTTCATCTTACAGTGTGCATCTGATCCAATTTCAACCTTGTGTCATTAGAGTTGGTGATATGATTTTGAATTTGATTGTGCAAGGAAACAAAGGAGTCCTTGAGTTGTGTCATGCTTTTATCTACACCACTGAGATCATATCTGGAAATTTGGCTGAGAAGTGTTTGAATTAATTTTTGATCTCAGTTTGAGAGGGAATGATTTCATCCATCTTTTCCCTTACCATCTTCCTGATCCTGTCTTCATGACCAGTCAATATGACTTCAATAGCTTTACTAAAAAGGTGAAAAGCCTTGAGTTGAGCTTTGTACACTTCTGTGACTGCATCATATACTTCTTGTGGAGTCAAGGCCTTTGCATTGCTTCCAAGGATAGTAACATACTCTTCCCTGAATCTGGCCAAGACTTGATCCATCTCCAACACAAAGTCTTGAGATAGCCATGCATCCACATTGCCATCCTGTTCTTCATCATTAACAATCTTCTCCTTCTGTTTCTCCACATCTTCACTGTAGGTGAGCATGATGGCCTGATAGTCCTGATTGCTCATATCAGAAGTGAGTAGATGTTGAGAGATGTTTGCCAGTCCAGAAATCTGCTCCACTAAGAGATCATCTACAGATGTGGGTTGAGAGACAGATTCTTGCAGCCAGTTGGTGAGAATGTGAGGTTGTTGAGGTTGGGAAGTTGAAGGTTGTGAGGTTGATGGTTCAGAAACACCTGTGACTGAAGTCACAGTTTTACTCACATATTTCTATGTGATTATGGCTAGTTGTTGTTCCTCACTTGGTATGGGAACCTCCAATTGAATTGGAGGGGATTTGACTAGGTTACTGCCATGTGCACCAGTCTCAAACCCTTGTGTGCCTTGCAACACACTGGCACTTGAATGTGCTATACTTGCCTCCCCTATGACAGGATCATTGGCAATTGTACTCCTAGCTTCAACTGCCAAGACAATTTCTTCTAGGGTTGTGAGGGGAGTTGTCCCTATATGAGGAACCTCCAATTGAATTGGAGAGGATTTAGATAGCTCCCCCTCAGGAGTACTACCCTCAAACCTTGCAGTTTGTGAAGACTTTTTTGCACATGAAGGTGCATTAGAAACATTCATGGGGTCTTTAGTTAAAACTGATGAAACCCCCATGATTTTGATGGTGTCATCAAGGTTTACCCCGTCATGTAGCCTCTCACTATCTAAATGTAGTGTCTGGGTGGTGAGCAAAGCTTCTTGAGCTAAGTCACTTGATTTTTATTGCACTTGAGAAACAAATTCAAGTGCAGTATGGGAAGAAGAAATTTGAGAAATTAGAAGTTGTTGTTTAGAAGTGAGTGTTGGCAGCTCCCCCTGAATGGATGAGGGAGCTTCAAAAGATGTGCCCTCACTGTGTGTGCCATCCTTGTTTTTTCTACCATACACTTGAATTGCTTCTTGTGCAGGCTGTGCAGACTCACTACTGGTTGCTTTTACAACTGCATCCTGTTGGGAGGATACAGAGGAGGCTAGAGTGGTCAGCTCAGTTTGCTTACTCCTTTTGGATCTTTTGACCAGAGGTGACTCTTTTTCATCTATCTCCTCACCACTCTCAGTTACCACAGTTAGGGTTATCCCCTTTATCTTCTTTTTACTCACCTCATCCTTTTGAGAAGATGAGGTGGTTGGTTTCCTAGCTTCTACATGTTTTGAAGGAACATGCTCAACTTGGGTAGGTTCTTGTGGGTGTGCCTGTGTTTGTACTTCCATAGGCTCAGAAACCATTGTTGTACTGGGTTGACCAGCACTGTTCTCATGTCTGGCATAGGATAAGGATAGGTCCTAAATCTTTCAATCATGAAAGGTGTTAATCTAAGACCCACATATACCTTATTTTTAGTAATAAGTAATCCAAATAGAATTTTGGACAATTGTTTAGAATTGCCAATTAGTGACCTATTTACACATTCTAGCAAATGTATGTCATTAACTTTATGATTTAAAGCAGACATGATAAATCTAGGAAGGAATATTTCTTTACCTCTTGACTCCAATGGCATGATCAGCCTGGTGCTCAGCTTCTCCAATATATATTGACCAACATTGATCTGTTTGTTGTGAGCCATGGAGTATACCAGTTTTTGGACAACACTAGAGATGTTATCAAACCCTGACTTCCTGCAAGTGAAGGCTCTTAACACAGAGTCAAACAGGAATGACCACTCTCTTCTCAAGTTCTTCTTGTTTAAACTTGCCAAGTTGATCTTCTCAGATTAGTTGATAAAGTCCATGAATTCATAGAGCTCTTCCTGAGTTGGGATCCCTACCACCTTATCAGTTGGAATGTTCAGGGCTAAGTTCATGTATAACCTCAGTTATTTCCACTTGTTGTCCTTTGATTTGACAGTTGACAACCAAGCTTGAAGATTGATCTTCATGAATAACTGTCCTAGTCACAGCTGAGTTCCAGAAGTCACCCAATATATCCAGATATAGAACTGGGTTAGCTGTTAGAGCTCCAACAAAATAAGTTTCAGACAAGAACTTGAAAAAGCCTTTAAAAGCTTCAAGAGCTTGATTTGCATCCAAAAATGCAAGGAAATTGGTCTCCTTTGGGATGAAAGGTACAATAGTGTTTGCTGCCATTGAGATAAGTATGAATCTTAGTGGGTAAAAGAAATTTTTGAGAAAGGAGGAGAAACGAGAGAGAAATCGGTTTTTTGGATTGAAAGCTAGGTTACTGAGATCTCGAAAGTTGTAAGTATGTATATGTATCGAGAAGTCTGGGTATTTATAGTAAAAACAAGTGACTTTTCGAGAACTCAAAAATAGACGTTTGGAGTTTGCCTATCGAGAAGTCATTTTTAAGAATTGAAATACATATCAAGAAGTCATTTTAAATTACTCTTACAGAGAACTAAAAATTGACTTATCGAGATGTCACTAAATACCCAGTTTGTCCAAAAATAGACTGAATTAATTCCAACTTTTATTTGAATAAATTCAAAATAAAATTATAATAAAATTTCCAAAAGTATTTTACCAAAATAATTTATTAAATTAAATTATTTCAGTTCTGAGTTATTGATAAGTCAAAAATTGTACTTGTAGAGAATTCTGTGAATTACCACTACTAGAGAACTCTACAAGGACTTATCGATAAGTCATATTTAAGCCTATCGAGAAGTCACCCGAGAAGTCAGTAAATTGACTTGTCGAGAACTCACTCGAGAAGTCCTAAAATGACTTGTCGAGAAGTCAATTAGACTTATCGAGAACTCAGTTCTCTATCTACTTTTGATCTATTTAATTCCGCCTTGTGTTAATTTTACATATTAAAAATGTAAATTAACAACTTAGCAGCTTACTTCGAATTTGAAAAATTCCAAGTTGAATTTTGAAAAATAAATATGCATAGATTTCTGAAATATTTATAGTTCATATTTCAGTTAATTTCTAATTAAATCAAATTAATTTTGATTTACTGGAAATAAATCTTCTGCAACATATTAGCTGAGTTCTTGCCTTAGGATGAAGAATTAAGCATTCCAATTTCATCTACAAGTCTAGTGAAAGTTGCTTCATCCAAAGGTTTAGTAAAAATGTTAGCTAATTGTTTTTCTGTTGGAACAAAAATGAGCTCAATGGTACCATTTGTAGCATATTCTCTAATAAAATAGTACCTTACATCAATGTGCTTTGTTCTAGAATGATTTACTGGATTAGCCACTATAGATATAGCACTAGTATTGTCACACATGATAGGAATTTTGTGTAACACTAGGCCATAATCCATTAGCTGATTTCTAATACAAAGCACTTGAGCACAACAACTTCCTGTAGCTATGTATTCAGCCTCGGCTATAGAAGTTGATACATATTGTTATTTTTTACTATACCGGGATACAAGTCTTTGTCCAGGAAATTGACAGCTTCCACTAGTACTCTTTCTATCAACCCTGCATCTAGCAAAATCTGCATCTGTGTAACCAACAGCTTCAAAACCAGTTCCCTTAGGATACCATAATCCCAAGTTTGGAGTTCCCTTTAAATATCTGAAAATCCTCTTTACAGCCATCAAATATGATTCTTTTGGATTGGCTTGAAATCTTGCACACAGACATGTTACAAACATGATGTCTGGTTTACTTGCTATTAAATAAAGCAATGATCCAATCATCCCTCTATATATTGAGATATCTACACTCTTGCCCTTTTTACCTTTATCCAACTTTGTTGCAGTAGACATAGGTGTAGATGCAGGTGAACAATCAACCATACCAAATTTTTTCAATAGATCATTGACATACTTAGTTTGGATGATGAAGATATCATCACTTCTTTGACTGACTTGAAGTCCAAGAAAGTAACTCAGTCCCGCCATCATACTCATTTCTTATTTACTTTGCATAAGCTTAAAGAATCTTTGGCAAAGCTTCTCATTAGTAAAACCAAAGATGATATCATCTACATAGATCTGAACTTGGATCATATCTTCACCATGTTTCTTGTAGAAGAGAGTTTTGTCTATGGCACCTCTAGTAAAACTATGCATTAGTAAGAATTCTGACAGTGTGTCATACAAGCTCTAGGTGCCTGTTTTAGTCCATATAGAGCCTTGAGTAACTTGTACACAAAATTTGGAAATTTTGGATCTTGAAAGCTAGGTGGCTGTTGCACATAAACTTCTTCTTCTAGCTCACCATTCAGGAAGACACTCTTGACATCCATTTGATACACCTTAAAATTTGAATGTGCAGTAAATGCTAGAAAAATTCTTATTGCTTAAAGTCTTGTAACTGGAGCAAAAGTTTCATCATAATCAATTCCTTCTTCTTGTGAGTAGCCTTTTGCAACCAACCTTGCTTTATTTCTGGTAACTATACCATTTTCATCCATCTTGTTCCTGAACACCCATTTTGTTCCAATTATGCTTCTATTCTTTGGTGCAAGAACCAATTACCAAACTTTGTTTCTTTCAAACTGATTCAGCTCTTCCTGCATGGCTGATATCCAATCAGGATCCAGTAGAGCTTCATAATTTTCTTAGGCTCTGCTTGAGACATAAAACATGCATGTAGGCACTCATTAGCAGTTGCACTTCTAGTCCTTACACCAGCAGTAGGATCACCAATAATTGCTTCTCTAGTGTGACTTTTATCCCACTTCCTTGTATGGGTTTGTTGACTTGTGCCTTCATCATTTTCTTCATTGTTGGTATGACTGCTAGATCCTTCTTCTCTTTCTCCCCCTGAGTTTGTGCTATCAAATTCAGGTGTTTGAGATAAGTTTTCACTTCCATGATTTTCCTGTTGAGTAGTCTCTTCATTTATCTTCTGTTGTGCATCAACTTCATCTTCCTCATCAGAATAACTATCAATGTTGAGGTTTTTAAATGCAAGGACTTCAACTTCATTATCATCAAGGCATTCCAAGCCTGTACACTTGTCATCATCAAAAGTTACATCTGTGCTTTCCATAATTTTCTTTTGGTCAATCACATGAACTTTGTAGGCTGTTCTTTCCAATGAATATCCCAGAAAAATTGCTTTAAAGACTTTTGAGTCAAATTTTCCCACATATTCAGAGTTGTCTTTCAAAATGTAACACTTGCTTCCAAACACATGAAGATGCTTTACAGTAGGCTTTCTTTTAGACATGATTGAGTAAGGTAATTTACCATGTGCCTTGTTAATGAGATATATGTTCTGAGTGTAACATGCAGTGTTAACAGCCTCTTCCCAGAAATTTGTTGGCAACTTGGCATCTTGCAGCACTGTTTTAGCAACTTCAACTAATGTTCTGTTCTTTTTTTCAACTACTCCATTTTTTTGAGGTGTTCTAGCAGCTGAGAATTCTTGAACAATACCTTTGCCTTTGCAGAATTCACTCAATGTTGTATTTCTGAATTCTGTTCCATTATCACTTCTCAATCTTTTTACACAGTTGTATTCTTCAGCCTGTTTTTCTATCTTCTTGATGTGCTCAATTATGATGTGTGGATTTTCATCTTTAGAGTGCATGAACTCTACCCAAGTGTATCTTGAGAAATCATCCACCATCACAAGTGCATATTTGTTCCTTGATATTGATAAGACATTCACTGGCCCAAACAAGTCCATGTGAATAAGTTGCAGTGGTGCACTTTTGGAATTTACAATTTTTGACTTGTGACTTGATCTTTTCATTTTTCCTTTCTGACAAGCTTCACAAACTTTAACGTGAGCAAACTCCAGTTTTGGCATGTCTCTTACTAACTCCTTTCTGACCTAGGTGTTAATTGCCTAGAAATTCAAGTGAGACAGCTTTTTATGCCAAAGCTTGCTTTGTTCTTATGATGCCTTGGTGTAGAAGCAACAAATACCATCCTTATTTATTGAGTCCAAATCTGCAACAAACAAGCTTCCTTTCCTTGCTCATTTCAGAGCAAATTCACCAGTTTTCTTTCTGACAAAAGTGCATTCTTCTTTGTTGAATAAGACTTCAAAACCTTTGTCTGCAAATTGGCTAACACCTAGAAAATTCACTTCAAAACCAGCTACCAGTGCTACATCATTTTCAGAAATAATCTTGCCATATCCCATTGTGAATCCTTTGCCGTTGTCTCCAAAGGTCACCAAAGGGCCAGCTTTCTCCTCAAACTGTGATAACAGGGCTTTATCACCTATCATATGCCTAGAACATCCACTGTCTATGATCCATATGACTTTCTTCACTTTTTCCTGCACACAATGAGTTTTAAGTGTTTTTAGCAACCCAAGTAGTGTTGGGTACTTTTTTCTTGTTAACTGATTTAACAGAAGTAGAATGAGTAGTTTCAGATAAAATAGAGTTCATTGATTGTTGAGCATTTTCCCTTTCTGTTGTAGAGCCAATTTTTGTTTCTTTGAGGTCTACTCTTAGTTTGTAATAACTTTTCATCACTTTCAAGTTGCAAGGAATGCAGTCAAACTTGTCACAGAAGGGGTAGGGATCACTTGCATTTGCTTCATTGTATTTGCTTGCTCCTTCAATTGGCTTGCTAACTGCCTTTTTACAATGGTGAGTTAGATGATTCACAGAGCCATATTTTCATATTTCTTTCTTGGAGCATCTGCAACATAAGCAAAATTATTGCTTTTTTTTATCCCTATTTTGCCATTCCTATTTTTCTTTTTCTTTCTTGCATCTTCAGTTTTGGTTTCTTTAACATGTGTCTTTGGACTTGGTTTGTCCATGAGCTTCTCTTCAGTATTGGAAGACTGAGTTGATTCTTCAGTTTTCTTCTCTTTGTCCTCATCAACAATTTCTTGCTTGATAATCAGTTCATCTTCACTGAAATTGACTTCACTTGCCTTGAACATAGGTGATACAACCTTTTTCAGCAAAGCTGGAACATTTTCATTAGTTGTTGCTTTTCCTTTGTCACCCATCTCTTTCTTCTTGCTGTTCAAGGCATCATAGTCAAGACCAATAACAATATTTGCACATGGTTTGTTTTTCTCATGGTATTGTCCAACCAACTCAGATGCATTTCTGAAAGACTTCAACTTCACCTCATTCTTTTCCAGCTTCTCCCTTAACACTGCTTCAATTTCATTTGCACACTTGAGCTTGTTCTTGAGATAAGCATTCTCTTGCTTTACAGCTTCAAGCTCCACCAACAATAATTCAGTTTCTTGCTTCTCACTTTCAAGCTTCTCATTTATCTTTGTTAATATGCTAACTTCTTCATTAGCAGCAACTATGCTTGTGTGAATGTGAAATATTTCTGTGCTCATCTTCTCTACATTTTCCTTATATTGACTCACATTTAAATCAATGATGGTAAGAGTTGGTACCTGTGATTTAGATGAGGATGATTCTCCTTGCTCCTAGGCTATGAGTGTATAATTTCCAAATTCTTCATCTTCATCATTTTTAGAGTCATCCTAACTTTTACCCTCTGCAATATAAGCTTTGCTTTGCTGTTTCTTCAGAAGAGCTTCATACTTTACTTCCAATTCAAGATAAGCTTTATCCTTTTTTGCTTTCTTGGGTTTCCTGCATTCTGTAGCAAAATGGCCCAACTCATCACAGTTGTAGCACCTTATCTTAGATCTGTCAACAGATCCAGTTTTGTAACCATTTTTGCTATCAAAAGTGTACTTCCCTTTTCCTTTCCAACTGTTGTCTTTGTTGAAAGACTGTCCTTTACCCTTAAAAAATCTTGGCTTCTTTACTCTAATGTTAGAGAATTTTCTATCCAAATAAGCCATTGACTGATCTAGCTCATCAAGTTCATCAAGAGTGTAGAACTCATCTTCTTCCAATTCCAGAATGACTTGAACCTGTGAATTATTTGTTCTTTGCTCACTTGTTGAAGCAACTGGAGTTTGAGATCTTGGCTCATCAATAGATGTTTGGATTTCATTAACAATTAAAGCACTTGATCCATCTACAACATGTCCCTGACCAGATCTCAAGGATTTCCTTTGTATCATTTCTAGTTCATATATTTTGAGAATCCCATATAGAACTTCCAGTGTTATTCTGCTCAAGTCTCTCCCTTCTCTGATTGCTGAGATTTTCTGTTCCAAATGATCAGGGAGAGTAAGCAAGAACTTCAAGTTCACTTCTTCAGCTTCATAGTATTTTTATGGAGCTGCAAGTCATCTATCATCTTGTTAAACCTTTCAAACACATCTGTTATACTTTCTTTTGGCTTAGCCATGAAACCCTCATATTGTGAAATCAGTATCCTTCTCTGATTAGATCTAACTTCTTCAATACCCTCACAGAGTATTTTAATCTTTTCCCATATTTGCTTGCCAGTGTCACAGTTGATAATGTTGTTGTACATCACATTGTCAAGTGATTCAATCAATATCAATTGCAAGCCACTATCCAGGAAAACTTTCTCCTTTTCAGGCTCAGTATACTCAGAGGGGTCTTTTGGAGCATAATGAGCTGGAATGACCATATCACCATCTGTTGATTCTTCAACTCTAACCATAGGAGTGAAGGGCCCATTTTTGAGTATCTGAATATAAAGTAGATTGGTCATCCTAAAAAACAACAACATTTTCTTTTTCCAAAGAGTGTAGTTAGCTTTGTCAAAGGTAGGAATTTTGATGCTACTGATTTTCTGTGTATTCATTCTTCCAAGATCTTGAATCTGTTTACTTTCAGATTTTGCTCTGATACCACTTCTTAGGAAATGAATAACACGCAGAGGGGGTGAATGTGTTTTAATATTTTTGACCTTTTCTTGAATCTTTTATGGTTGAACAAAGTAAATTAAATCTTATAGTAAAAAATGTGTTCATGCAGAAATTGAACTTGCAGAAAATAAAGAACACAATTCTTCAAAACTAACTTAATTTTATATTAAAATTAAGAATGTTTTGCTACAAAATTTCTAGGCTCTTTGTTGATAAAGAGCTTAGCTTCTTCTTAAGAGAGTTACAAGATTTTCTATCTAAATTGTTACGACTAACTAAAGGACCAGAGTTAACTTTATAATTCAGTTAACTGCTGGTTTACACAGTGTACAATAAGACATGCTATTAGCTTTTGTAAACAGTCACTTGTCCTTTCCATTTATAGAAATGTGTATCTTCTATTTCTGGCTTAGCATATCTTTAGCATCCTGTGATCATCTTGATCTTCCTTTGTCAGTTAATCTTCACCATTGATCTTGCACATCCTTCAAGCTGCTTTTTGTAGACTTGTCAATCCAACTGTTTGGATTGTTTATTGATTGTTAATCTTGGATATTGAACTGATCTGCAATTTTGTACTTTGAGATTTTACCTCGAGATCTCCATTTGGTCTATAGAGAACTTGACATCTCGATAAGTATATTGGCTTATCGAGATCTCTAATGCTCCACAGTAAATTTGACTTGTAGAGGTCTCTGAGTTTTCTATAAGAGAATTTGGCTTGTAGAGATCTCTAGTCTTCATATCTTCACTTTGACTTATCGATATTTCTGAGTTCTCTAATGGTTAATCGACTTATCGATAACTCAGAGTTTTCTAGTCTAATTTGACTTGTTGACAACTCAGAGTTCTCTAGTAAATTTTGGCTTATCGATATCTCTGAGATCTCTAGTGGAGTTTGACTTATCGATAACTCAAGGTTCTCTAATGAATGTTGACTTGTCGGTAACTCTGAATTCTCTAGTGAAGAAATGACTTGTCGATATCTCCAATCTCCATGTCTTCAATTTGGCTTGTCGATATCTCTGTGAGTTCTCTAATGCCTTTCCCGACTTTTCGATAAGTCATTTTGAGTTCTCGAATGATTTCTCTGTAACACTAATCTGTGACTTGTAGAGATCTTGACTTAGAATATTTTTCCTAAAACAGATTTATTCAACTCCAAGCTTCTTCATAATTCTTCTAAGGCATGATCTTCTTGATCTTCCAGATAGAATTCTTAGGCTTGGCACTGTTTATAGAAAAAGACTCCAGTATGCTGCTTTGACATTTTTAAAGATTTAAGTGTTACAAGTACAAAATACAAACTTAGATAACAATACAACTTACTTAGGGTATGACGGAGTTCACATGTTTATGAGACTTTTAGTTTTAATGAAATTTAGGTTTAGCCTCGGGTTGACTAGGGAAATGATTTTTCTCTCTCTCACTGATTGTGTTTGCCCGTTGACTAACTTGGACCTTTAGCTTATATATGGCTTGTGTGTTTGAATTTAGCAACTGCCTATAAAATTTGAGTAATGCCTCCATACTCTTTTCAATGGAATTTAGTTTCTTATCAGATTCATTAAAAGAAGGAGAATTCAAGGGAACCGAGTTAGGACAATGACCAAGATTTTGAAGAGGATATGGGTTGGAATTTTGAGTTGGGTATGGACCATGATTGGACTTTTGAAAAAAAGGTTAAGAATTTTGAGTATACTGACGTTGGTTGTAAAGCATAATGTAATGTAACATGTAATCAAGGAAGTATAACTCAACATGAAACAAAAATAGATAAATAATATTAAATTGTGAAGCATAGGAACCCTAAAGATGAAGACGAGATATATACAAATAATCAAATGATGCAAATGACTCTCTAAGTCCATAATCAAGTCTTGGAAAGAAGTTCATTAATATGTTCAAGCATCCATGAAGAATAAGAGATCAAAGGACTTCTAGTATTAGTTATATGGTTTAATTTGAAGTATTGAAGATCAGGGGTTCAGTGGTTGAAGATAGAAATATCCATCCAAGATGTATCAGCTTTGCAGTGAAACAGGAACTGAATTAAATCAGTTCATGTTAGTTGTTTGTGAACAGACCAGTGCACTAAACATCAAAATTCCATAAAAGAATTAATTCAGTAACACAGAAGAAATGATTATTTGATTACAGCTATTGGAGACAGAGAAAATAAACCAAGGAAAACTTCAACACTTTGAAGGTCGCAGGTTAAGGGGTCGTAGGTTGGAATTATTGAGAAAAATTTTAAGGCAAAACCAACCCCTCTCTCTTTAGTCGCAGGTTGAGGCCTTAGTCGCAGGTTGAGGCCTTAGTCGCAGGTTGAGTTTTTAGTCGCAGGTTGAGTTTGTAGTCGCAGATTGAGAATGTGATCGCAGGTTAGCCAACAAATCCTGTGGTCGCAGGTTAGCAGAGACAGTCGCAGGTTACACAAAATACTCAGTCGCCAGTTAGCACTTGGAAGTTATTCAGAAGTAAATAGCACTTGGAAGTTATTCAGAAGTAAAATACAACAAATACAAGAAAAATAAGTGGTTTAAAATGAGCCACCTGTCCAATTATTTTTGAAAACTACAAAGCAGCAATTAATTGTATTCATTCAGTTGGTAATCTTCTTCAGTTCAACAGAAAGTGTTTACGGGTGCCCCATTAAAGAACCTCATTTATTAAGCTTGTAAACATAGTGTTGTGCTGCTGAATTTATTGTAGCTAATCAATTTATTGATTAGATTATAGCAACCTCAAGGATTATATTGATAAAACAGTATATTCCTCGAATTGTTATGTGTCTATTTTGATTCCGTACTTATAACGAAGAACTTGTAAAGGAATCGAAAAAGATTATTGGTATCGTATTCAACCCCCCCTTCTACGATACTTTGGGAATAACAATTGGTATCAGAGCCTTTTGATTGACATACAAATCAAGATCCGGAGAAAGAAACAAGTTCTTGAAAAATTTCTTGAAATTTTTTAATTTTCAAAAATTCTCATTTCTTAAAAATTTTGAACTTTAAATAATTTTAATTCCGCCAAGATGATGAATAACCAAAGAATTGGAAGTATCAAGGTTCCCCAATTCGACAAAGATAATTACAACCTATGGAAGAAAAAGATGATGTTGTTTATAAAATCTTCAAATGCACTTTATGTTGGGATATTACTGAGTGGACCTTATGTCCTGATCGAAGTAGTTGTTGAATCGACTACTGCAACTGGTGTAAGAATTCCTTCCTCATCTACTCCCAGGGATCCGTCTAAATATACGGAGACTGACAAGGAGTTGATAAATCTGGATACAAGCCTTCAACTCATAATTGTGGAATCGACTGATAATGATATGAGCTATCAACTTCTAGGAAATAATAGTGCAAATGATATATGGGATACCATTGAGCTTTTGATGGAAGGTACAGAAGAAGTCAAAGAGAACAAGATGGATATTATGACTACTCAGTATGAGGCATTCAAACTTCAACCCATAGAAACACTGTCTTCACTCTTTAAGATATATACAAGACTGTTAAGCGAATTAAAGCTACATGGGAAAGTTTATCCTATACCAGAGTCTAACAGAAAGTTTATGTTGACTCTCCCAGTTCACCTGGAACAAAATAACACATCAATTAGGGAAAGAAATGATTTTATTACCATGTCCCTGGATGTGATTTATGGAAAACTAAGTACCCATGAACTGGAGCAAGAGCAGAGAGGTATTATCTATGGACCTGGTTCTATTGACAGTAAGAGTATAACACTTACAAAAACCACTGCACTTGTAGTTCGTGAACCTGAAACCTAAGAAGTTAAGGTTACACCCTCCTCAACAATCAAGGAGATTGTTGTAGCTGAAATTGCTCATGGTGAGCCAGAGGATCAAAGTGAATTTTACACTCAGGAAGAACTTGAACAGTTGGAGGACAAATCTATGGCATACATGGCTGTAAAATTTAGTCATGTTAGGTTCAGAAGGAAACCCAACTACAAACCAAGGGGTTCATCAGGGAGATTTCAGAAAGGAAGCTACTCATCTAGGTCAAGCTCCAGAGGAGGCTACAAGTCAAGTTGGGTAGACAAGAACAAAACAAGATGTTACAACTGCAATAAGTTGGGGCACTTTGCATCTGATTGCAGAAAGCCCAAGCAGCAAAATGAAATGATTCCTATGAAAAGAAGGAAACTTATGAAGATCTGAAGAGGAAGAATGAGAAGCTGAAACAGAAGTTGAATGATTATGTGATTAAAGAAAAGGGAAGAGCATACATTGTTGAAGGAAAAAGATGGGATGATACTGATTCAGATGAAGAGGAAGATTACGTGAATCTAGCTCTTATGGCAGACTTTATAGAGGAATATCCATAATTATCTCAGGTTCTTAAACTTACGACTATTAATATGTCTATGTCTGAATACAAATATATTGTGCATGAACTTACTTTAGAATTGTATAATATTCATACAAGCATGCTTGCATATAAACTCGAAAATGATAAGTTAGTTCTTAAAGCTGAGAATTTAACCTCTAGAAATGAAGAACTATAATTGCTTGTAGTTGGCTTAGAAGACCTTAAACAAAAGAATGAATATCTAGAGAATAAGGTTAAGTGCAACGCATACATAGAAGCCATTATTAGAACCCAAATTGCTGATTTAGAAAAGAAGTTACAGGCTTTTAAGAATGCAGCTTTGACTCAGAAGGAGATAATAGATAGTCAAAGATTTAAATCTAAGACTTCAATAGGACTTGACTATTATAAGTTGAACAGTAAGAAGCATAATGGTGCATCTAAGATAAACATGTTTGTTCCAGAAAAGGTATCATATGTTATTAAGGATGTTGTATCTCATTTGTTCACTGAGTTTTTTTCAGAACCTTTGGATGAAGTTTGCTAATCAATAAGGAATTGATTGCTGAAGACAAAGAGAAAGAGAAGATAGAGCAATCCCATAAGACTCCTAAGGCTCTAGCTAGTAAAGCTAAATCCAAAGCTGACCTAGGTAACAAGGTGAATAGGAAAGAACCTGACACACTTAAGAAACCAGACCCAATAGATAACTCTAAGACTGGTGAGAGTGCTAAGGTTAAGGCTAAGAAGAACAGAAATGGAAATCTAGGTGTAAATAAGAAATCTGAGTTTGCATCTTCCTCATCTGCATTTAAAAAGTTATATAATAATTATAATTCTGCTGCTCACCTAATACATGCATGCACAAAAGCTAAAGTATAATCTGTTGCAACTTCTAGTGTGTCTGCCATGCCTAACATGCCTAGTTTTCATGAGCCCTGTGGCGTAGTTGGTTGTATGCCATATGCATTTGTTACCATGTCTGAATATTTCAAAACTTTTCATGCAACTGCTAGCACTTGCACTAAGATAGGCATGGGTAATGAGCACACGCAGGCCAAAACTGTAGTACCTCCTATCTCTAAGTCTGACAACTTTGTTGAGACTAACACTGAGAAGGAGTCAGTCAAAGTGAAATCTAAGCCTGTAAAGGTTTCATTGGTTGATTATGTTTCTACCCCTAAACCTTCAGGACCCAAGAAAAGTTGGGTACCAAAGTCTTCTTAATCAATCTGTGTTTGCAGGGTAAGGTTCGAAAGGAAAAGATCATGTGGATTCTGGACAGTGGTTGTTCTAGGCACATGACAGGAGAGAAGTCCTTGCTCATATGTGTGTTTGAGAATGCTGGCCCTATAGTTACCTTTGGAGATGACAATAAAGGATTTACTAAGGGATATGGAAATTTGGAAATTGGGAATGTCATCATTGAAAACATCTCTCTTATAGAAGGATTGAAGTATAATCTTCTAAGCGTTAGTCAGTTTTGTGAAAAAAGATACAATTTTGACTTTAGACCAGAAAGATGTTTGATCACTTACAGGAAATATGAGAAGCTTGCTTTACAGGGAGTTATGAAAGGTAATCTGTTCATAGCTGACATGAAGTCTACATGTGATGGAGTAATGAGATGTTTCTCTAGCAAAGCTTCATCAGAACAAAGTTAGCTATGGCACCAGAAGCTCTGGCACTTGAACTTTAAGACAATGAACTCTCTGGTTAAGAGAGAATTGGTGAGAGGACTACCACAGATGGAATTCTATCAAGAAGGACTCTGTAAAGCATGTGAAAAAGGGAAATCAAAGAAAGCATCACACAGAAGCAAGAAAATGACAAGCATAACTGAACCTCTTCAGTTAATTCACATGGATTTATTTGGTCCAGTGAATGTGCTGTCACTATCAAGGAAAAGATATGCTTTAGTGATAGTCGATGATTACTCCAAGTACACATGGGTGTTGTTCTTGTAATCTAAGGATGAAGCACCACAGTTAATAGCTGATCATATAAAGAAGATTGAGTTGGAAGTGAAATTACCTGTCAGAAAGATCAGATCAGACAATGGGACATAATTCAAGATGCATTTCTAAATGAATTATGTACAGAGAAAGGTATTTCGAGACAGTACTCAGCCCCAAAAACTCCACAAAAAATGGAGTAGTAGAAAGGAAAAATCAAACCTTGGTTGAAGCAACAAAGACTATGCTAAGTGAATCAAGGCTCCCTACCTACTTCTGGGTTGAAGCTATCAACACAGCATGTTACACTCAAAGTTGTACCCTGATTAATAAAGATCATGACAAGACTCCTTATGAGATTATGGCTGATAAGGAACCAACACTTAAATACTTTCATGTGTTTGGAGCTAAATGTTTTGTGCTACAAGAAGAAAATGAGAATCTGGGAAAGTTTCATGCTAACGTAGAAGAAGGCATATTTCTTGGCTATTCTCTAGAATCTAAAGCTTACAGGGTTTATATGATTACTGATCAGAAGGTGATTGAAAGCCTTAATGTAACATTCGACAATACCAAGTTGGCAAGCCTGCAAAGAGAAAAGGATTCTGAATCTCTGGAATTTGAAAATCTGTCAGATGATCCTTTGGATGTAGAAGAACCTGAGATTGCTAGTACTATACCTATTGTACATGGCAATGTTGATTCTGGATCAAGTGGTGGTAATGGTGGAAACAATGATTATGATAATCATACAGGAACTCCTTCAAGAACTACTACTCAAAGATCAGAATCATTAAGTCATGGTGGCAGCAACTCAGGGGGAGCAGGAAGAGGATCTACAGTTCACACTCAACATCATGCTGAACAAGGGGAAACATCAAGATCTTATCTTCCTCATCAAAGAGTTTGGAACATAGACCATCCCTTTGAATTGATCATTGGTGATCCTGACACAGGAGTGAAAACTAGATATGCCACTTAGAATGAATGTCACTTTTCAGCGTTTCTCTCAGAAATGGAACCTAAGAAAGTGGATGAGGCACTTGAAGATCCAGATTGGGTTATTGCTATGCAAGAGGAACTGAATTAGTTTGAGAGGCAGAAAGTATGGAAGCTGGTACCCCGAACAAAGGACAAGTCAGTGAAATGCACTAAGTGGGTATTCAGAAACAAGTTAGATGAAGATGGCATTGTAACGAGAAACAAGGCCAGTCTGGTGGCTAAAGGTTACTCTCAAGAAGAGGGTATAGATTATGATGAAAACTATGCACCAGTAGCTAGACTTGAGGCAATCAGGATGTTTCTGGCATTCGGAGCACACTTAGATTTCAAGTTTTATCAAATGGAAGTGAAGAGTGCATTCCTGAATGGTGAGCTAGAAGAAGAAGTGTATGTGGAACAACCTCCAGGTCTTGAAGATCCAGATCTGGTTGATTTTGTACACTTTTTAGTCAAAGCTTTCTATGGTCTTAAGCAAGCTCTAAGGACATGGTATGACACTCTCTCTGAGTTTTAACTTAAAAATGGCTTTACTAGAGGTGTTATAGATAAAACTATGTTTCACAAACTGCATAAATCTGATATGATATTAGTTCAAGTATATGTTGACGACATTATATTTGGTTCTACTAATGATGATCTTTGCAAGAGGTTTTCTAAGCTAATGTAGAGTAAGTATGAAATGAGCATGATGGGAGAGTTGAACTATTTTATTGGATTATAATTGAGTCAAAGGAAAGATGGTATATTCATCTGTCAATCCAAGTACATCAGAGAACTTCTCAAGAAGTACAATCTGGAAGATTCAACTCCGGCAAAGACTCCAATGCCAACAACCACTAAGATTGATCAGGAAAAAACTGGTAAGAAAGTTGACATCACAAGCTACAGAGGTATGATAGGCTCATTACTTTATCTCACAACAAGTAGGCCAGATATTATGTTTGCAACATGCTTATGTGCTTGATTTTAAGCCGACCCTAAAGAGTCTCATCTTATAGCTGTTAAGAGGATATTTAGATATCTTAAGGGGACTCCAAATCTTGGAATCTAGTACCCTAAAGGTACAGGTTTAAACCTAGTTGGCTATACAGATTCTGATTTTGCAGGTTTTAAGATTGACCGGTACATTAGGAAGCTGTCATTTTCTTGGAAGAAGGTTGGTATCCTGGCATAGAAAGAAGCAGCACTCAATATCCACATCAACTGCTGAAGCTGAATACATAGTTGCTAGTAGTTGTTGTGCCCAAATCTTGTGGATGAGGAACCAACTCCGGGATTATGGTCTGATGGTGTCAAAGATTCCAATATTCTGTGATAATACGAGTGCCATTGCAATCTCAAACAACCCAATTCAGCACTCAAGAACTAAGCACATTGATATCAGGTATCACTTTATCAGAGAGCATGTCACAAGTGGCACTGTGGAATTATATTTTGTACCAACAAAGGATCAAATTGCAGACATCTTCACAAAACCACTTGATGAAAATACTTTCTCTAAGTTGGTTAGTGAACTTGGGATGTTAAATCTTTCTAATTAACAAATTAGGAGTCAATAACTGCAATTTGTCTCAAATAAACCCACTTGTTATTTAATGTCAATATTCTAAGGACATGTGGATTTATGTGTCATTATTTATTTCTTGTATTTCAAATATTTGTGTACTTTTATCTAATTAATAAATATTTTAGCATACTTATATTGATAAATTGTTTGAAAATAATTTAATCATAATTGGTTGAGTTATGAGTAAAATATTACAGCATATATAATTTTGATTTAACTAATTGAGAATTTATCAATTCAGTGATAAAATATTCAATAGTAATAAATCAAAGTTGTGACATATTAATGTTAGTGAACTCTAAATAATCTTATATTTCAAGGGTTTCATTAAAATTAATTTGATAATGGTAGCATAATTTATATCATAAAATACAATTTTATTTAGTAAATGATAACAGTTGTATGATTATGAATAAAATTGTGGATTATCAATTAAATGGATTTTAAATAATTCAATATTTTAAGAATTCATTTAGTTGATATTTTAAATAACAACACAATATTTGTACTTTAAATAGCAGCACAATATTTGTTTTAATTTTATTAAATGTTTTTCTGAAAAAATAATTTTAATAAAATAATAAACATAATTATTTATGGAAATTAGAAATATTTTATCTCCTAACCTGCGACGCTCTTTATTGGTCGCAAGTTGGAAATTAGGAATATTCCATCTCTTAACATGCGACATTATTTTCGGGTCGCCGGTTAGCACTTGAAATATTCTATTTTCTAACCTGCGACGTGTATTTACTAGTCGCCGATTAACACTTAGAAATATTCTAAGTTACTAACTTGTGAGGTGTATTTACTAGTCGCCGGTTAACAATTAAAAATATTCCAATTTTTTTAACCTGCGACGGGTATTTACCCGTCGCAGGTAAACACTTAAACATATTTTGTTTTTGTGTTTTAAAAAAAGCTGTGTATATATATATATGTTCTTTCCCGTCGCCACTTAATTTATATACATACACAGCAGTTCGTATAAGAAAGAGAGAGACAAAGTTTTTTTTGGATTAAAATACTACCAGAACTCAGCTCAAATTTCATATGGATTATAAATTAGTGTTGCCCATAACTGGATCTCTCCATTGACTGTAAAATCAAGCTTTTTCACCGGATGAAAAGAGAGATCCGCGATTGTGCTCACTGTGCTTAGGCTTTGTTTGGCTTTGTTTGGCCGTGTTCTTTAATCCATTAATTAACTAACTAGTTATTTGGCTCTCTAGGGTTTGTTAGTAATATTTTAATATTCGATATTTTGTGTGATTGATATTAGTTAATTGCTCTAATTTTCGTGCACAATCAATTTGTTTTGTAATCAAAATTTTATTCTCATTTTTTTTAAAAAAAAATAAAAAAATGGGAGATAATATTAAGATTTTAAAAATAAATTTTATCTCGATTATAAAATGTGATCCAACTCAGTTAGGTGATTTTGAAAAATGGATTCGTTTTCTAAATGAGCATTCGATTGTGCATTATGCTTTGATTACTAATTCCCAACTGAATGTTGAGCTCCTCAGACACATTCACAATAGAACACATGACATATCAGATGACAACAAGGTAGGATTCTCATTTCTCATTGGTGATGAAATAATACAAATCACCGAGGATGAAAATGAACATCTAGAACTTCCTCGAGATAATTTTGATCCGTCACTAGATGACGGAGAACTGAATAATTCCTTCAGAGACATCCACAACATCGTGCCAAATAACACATTTCCCAAACACTTCAATAAGAGCCATCTTAAAAAACCCTAGAACTTATTCTTTAGTATTCTAATCTTCTGTCTGTCTCCCAAGACTGATGGATTTCATAGAATAACACAATTCATGAGGATAGTTGGTTTAGTTGTTGCCAGTAATCTTCGAATCAACTTTGGGCGGATGTTCATGAGAGAAATTCTGGAGAACCAAGCTCAACACCAAGAACACATTCTCTATGTCAGGTTTCTCCAGATTGTTCTAAATGGTAAGCTCACAGAAGCTAAGAAAGAAACAGTCCTCAGTGAAGACATGGAACCATATGCAGAATTGACCTCCAAACTGGTGGCTATCCTGATAAGAAAGACTCCGTATACTAACAACAACCCCATTTATGTGACAAAATTCATGCAAGAATTCTTTGACTCAATTGCTGAAGCACATGTCTCTGAGTCTGAAGAAGATCAAGTCCCTAAGAATCAAGACCTTGATGCTATGAATGAGGATGTTACATGAGCAGAGGCTGAACATGAAGCAGATCCTCAGCCTACTCCTGATGCTCAACCAATGAATGTTGACCAAGAACCTGTAGTTGCTGAACAACCATAAAAGGTTTCCCAACATGAAGCTACTGAACATCAAGCATAAGCTGAGCCAAATCAATCAGAAACAAATGTTTACAAGCCAGACTTCACAGGTATGAATGAACCTTCAATGAGCACTACTTTTGATAATTTAATTGATATTGATTCTCTTAATCTTGTTTAATTTCATAGACAACTTACTCAAGAGCAATTACTATCAGGAGGCAATGAGTTTATTTTCCCGCAAATTCATAACCAACCTCTAGAGCCAATACATACATCTCAAAATCTCTTAGCCCAAACCTTGGAGTTTAGTGATCCTATAAGTGTAGAGGGAGAAACTGCACATGATGCAGCAAATAAGGAAGGTACGTTGAGTGAACCAACAACTCTGTCTTCAACGAAGCAAAGCAGTATCCCCCTAAGACAACTGTAACCCACCATGTATCTTCCCAGAAGGATAAAATGGCTAAAGGGCACATAAACAATTACTGGATCCATCTTCTCAACAAGGCCAGTCTATTGAAATTTGCCCGTCGGCCACGACATCCTGTAATGAGTCAAATACACTCTCAAATATTCAAGTTCTTGAAGCTTTAAATGAGTCGATTAAGATAACACTATTTGGTGAGGAAGTATTGACGGAAATAGTGAATTCAACCATGTTACGGTTAGAATATCATGTTCAAGGTCCTTCAATGGATCAACTTCCTTCACAGGTGTTAGGAGAGAGTGCTGTAATCACTGCCATATCCAACACAATACTCACCTCCCCAAGACTAATAAACCTGGATGCATCTACGGATATGGGATCCGACATAGGTGCAGATCGGCAACCCATTGGCGATGAACCATATTCAACTGGTGATCCTATGAGGAAAGTGTCTTCACTGACATTAGAGGAAGCTGAGGAACAGATGCCATATATGACGGCCTTGGTGATCCTCCCAGAGATTTCAACTCTGGACCAGTCATCTCATGATGACATGCAACTTATCTTGAACAAGGATCGGGACTCGCGAATTCCCATTGCACCACTACTGACCTCCTCAAGGATGGCTCCAGTGTTTTTTCCAGGTACCTCTTCTAGATCTCGAAGCTATGAGCTGGAGTGTATCCGTGAGGGTGAGTGAAACACAAGTCCCTAAACCGAGTGACAGAGTGTTCAGTGATACACTGCGAGAAACCCGTGAGACACCTAACTTCCAAACAACATCTATAGACATGTCACATTACGTAACAAAATCTTACCTTGAAGAGCAGTTGGCCTTTAAAGATAGCTATCTCAAAGAACAACTGGCTCTCAAGGATCAATATATCAAGAATGAATTATCTTTCAGGGATCATCAGATTGCACGTCTTTCTAAATAACTTGAACTTCAACAAGCATCATTTTCTAGTTTAGGGGAATTCATGGAGTAATCTCTCTCTCATTCTGGAAAGGGAAAGGCAATTGCCAGTACAAAGCCAAAGATCTCCGTTAGCAAGCGAGCGCCAATCCCTGTCTCCAATAAAATAGCTCTTGCTAGTACTGGGCCAAAGACCTCAGTCAACAAGCAAGTGTTTGTTTCAGACGCAGCTTCTCAAGAGATCCTTATCTTGATCTTGCCTGCTCAATCAACCCCACCTCTGAAGGATAACACAACTGAGGGGGAGAAATGGGTGGAGCAAGAAAAAGTAGTTGCAGCTGTGAACTTAATTCATGATGCTTTTTAAATAGCTGACTATGGATATGATGAGTTTGGAGATGAGATTTAGGAAGAAAAGTAAGAAGAAGAGAGGATTGATAAAATAGTGCTTTTAAGATCAAGACATGCTGCTGAGAAGAGTTTTCCAACTCAGGGGAAGCAATCAACATCAAAACAAGATCTCCTAAGTAAAGTCACTACAACTCAAATGGATCTTCTGTCGAAGATATATGCGCCAAATCCCCTATTCTCAGAGTATGAGCTAGAGGAGGGAGAAATAGATGAGAGCGATGTTCTAAAGGGTTTTGAACCCAGAGTTGAAGAAGTGATGACGGAAGAGAGAAAGGTTATATCTGAGGACGAAGAATTTGAAGATGAAGATGCTTTCTCGGATGACTGTTTGTTCTACGGGTTATTGGAAAAGCTCAATCGATCATATCAAGAAATTCAAGAAGACATTGAAAGATCAAGAGCTAGAGTGTAGAGAGAAATACAGAGAAGGGAAGCCAGAGAAGCAAGAGAATCATATCTTCGAGCTAACAGGAGAGGAAGGGAATGGGAAGAGATCAAAAGCAAAATGGACGAACCTGAAAGCTATCATAAACTAGACCCTGGTAACGGAAATCTTTTAAATACTGTAGAGAAGTACATAGAGGATTATCCAAATATTCATGAGTTCTATGATAAGTTCAGTAGGATAATCACTAGCACCACTGTGAATATTCTAAAGAATGGATGGAAAATCACTGTCAACCACATAGATGAACTTCAAATGAAGATCTCTACTAGATTGCTGAAGAAGCTAAATATTATGGAACTGTTTGTCTTAGCTTCAAAGATTCCATGGTTGAAATCAAATGAGAATGAGTTCTTCAGAGACAAGCTTCGGAAGATGATGATGATGGATGTATCTCCTCAAGCATTTATTCATCCATTTGTGATCAAAGTATTTGCAGATGGAAGGATGCAAAATATCACCATGTCTGATCAACATCTAAGATCTATTCGATATCTACAACTCACTTTCCTGGAAAGTCAACTCAGGAGCAAAAAAGCAAAACTGGAGGCACCGGGAGTTAAAAGATCAGAAGCAGACTTTAAAGTTGCTGAAGTTATATATGCTTACTGGATCAATGACAAAATGATCAGGAATTCAGAGAAGGACATGAAGAAACTCAACAGAGCTTATCATGAAGGTATAACAAGGAATTCAAAAGATTGGCTTTCAATCAAGGAAAGAATCACAAAGTAGAAGACCAAGGGTTCAAGGGTTCCAAGGATTGGTCTCCTGTTAAACAAGGAATAAGGGTTGGTATGTCAAGCAATTTAGTATCAGAGTTCATTATATGGTATATATGTGTTTGTGAAATAGTATCGTATGTGTTTGGCTCGTATCTCAGAATTCAACAATCAATGGTTTATGAAGAATAAGGCTTATGGCTCAAGATCAATAGGAATCAGGGTTCAAGGTTGACCAGTTTAAAGTGCTCAAAATATAAAACCAAAGTTATTTTGAATAATAGCAACATGTTATGAGAAAGTTTGAAAATATTGCAATATATCTTGAAGAAAGGTTCAGAAGTACTTGCCTTATCACAGATGATTTCCAACTTTACTTGGACTCATCTAACAGTTTTACTCATCAACCACTTTCCTTCTCTTTCTATGCCTTGCTTCTATTTATCAATCACTTGACTTCTCTTTCTACGCTTCGATTCTATTTATGGATCACTGGTTTCCTTTTTCTATGCCTCACTGACTCTGTTAGGAATCACAAGTATCTATCAATATTCAAATTTATATTATTCTAATTGTCACATAGATGTCATAAACTTTTATCTACCCTTCGTTTTACCCAAAATCCGATTTATGGATTAAAAGTTACAGCAAAAACTGTCAAACAATAACCATACAGGCATATAACACATCAATCAGGTAGCACGTAGCACATAGCACGCAAGATATTCGATCAAAATAATTTTTCAAAGAAGATTCGGGGTTAAAATCATTTTTCAGATATTTAATACGAATTTTTAAACATTTTTCGGAATTAAAACGGGCCTCTGAATCATTTTATAATTAAATAACAGGGTTCGAACACCCGAATCTGAATTTAAAATAATTTTATAATAATTATCGAGCCTTGAAAATAATTTAAAATAATATTTTAAAACTCGAAACTATTTTTTGGAATTTTTAAATTAATTTTAAATAATTAAATCTAATTATTAAATCAATTAAAATTAATTAATCAATTAATTAAAATAATTAAAATTAATTAAAATTAATTAATAAAATAATTTCAATTTCTTTTTGAATAAATAAATAATTAAAATAATTTTCTGAATTTAAAATAAATAAATAAACATTTTTCTGATTTTTAAAATAATAGACAAATCATTTTTAAAACAGAAATCCATGTTCTGTAAGTTTTTAAAAAGGCATCCATTATTTGTAAGAATTCAGAAACTTCGGGGGTTAAAGTGTAAAAACAGAATTTCAGAAATGTTTTTGAATTCAAACGGATCAAAACCAGGTATATTTTGGGTCCAATGTCGACCCGAACGGGTCAATCAAGAACAATGGAACCCGCTGAAAAATCGCAGAGTCCGGCGAGCCCAATTCGAACAAATCTCCTGTTGTTTGGTGAAATCTTTTGTAGAAAAATACTCTTGATGTTTCCAGGAATCCAGGGCCATGCTTCGTTTTTGTTCGTAACCCCGGTCCTGTGTTTCCGGTGAAAACGCCATTGAAGCCGGCCGGGGTTCGAGCTTTTCCGGCGAAGCTCAACGGGGGGGTGGGGGGGGGGTCAAACGTAGCAACTGAGCCTGTGTTTTGATTCATTTTGACACGATCAAATGACTGGTGCATCTAATTCCTACCCAGAGTCAATCGATGTAAAAATCCTAAATCTCAATTGAAATTATTCATGAGTATAAACCCTAATTTCATTTTTACAGAATCAAACATCCTTTTCTCTATGTTATTGAACTCGGTTTTTGACATATAATATACGAAAATGACCAGGAATAAAAGATCTACATGATTATGCCATCAAATCATATCAAAAACATCAAGCACAAAAATTCCTAATTTAATTCATAAATAATTCGAATTAAAATAATTAAATCAGAAAAATACCTTGATTTCTGCACAAAAAATGGATGGTTGATTATGAAAGGACTTTTCGAGAGCTTCGATTTGATATATTGCACGCCCGAATCGGAGTTCGATAACGCCTTCGTTTGTACATTTGATTCTCAAGAACGCGACATGAATTCGACATTTTCTCTGTATTTTACGGGGTTTTACTGACTGATTATTAATTATACAAATAAAATGAAATGATAAAAGGGCTATATATTTTTTTGGAATATTGGTTCGTTTTGGATCATTTCGGATCGTTAAATTAGTTACTTAGCCGCTATGTAACTGCGAAAACGATCCGATTTGATACCCGTATTGGATAATTATCCAAAGCGGGCTTCTTATAAAACACTTTATATGAAAATAACGTAATAATATCCCGTATTTTGAGAATATGGGTTTTGTTGATTTACCGAAATAACTATTGTATCGAAAATCTTGCGTCGGGCCGCGCACGGGTCAAACCGCAATCCGAATCGAGAAAGTCAAAACACGGAAAATGTCCAGAATTACCAGATTAGGTTAGAAAGGAGTTTTCGGAAAAGTTTCGGGTTGTAAAAACGTAAAAACTGTTGAAGTCGGACGATTCCCGGCTTTATAAAATAATTTTATAATTATTCAGAAAATAATTAATAAATTCATATATCAATATAAAATCATATAACAGTCCAAAAATTACCAAAAAAATACCTTAATTATATATATTTTATTCTGGTCATAATAAAATTAACATACTTATACTTTACCACATATCAACATCCACATACCAACACCAATCGTCAAATATTTCACCAAAAATTACATAATAATCAAATAATAATCATTTATCGATAAAATAATTACACGTTATGTCCCGGATATTACAAGTTTGATTCCTTAGAATATAACACTTGCATCCAAATACATGAAGAAAGTTCAGTGTTGGCTTCCTATTCTTCAACACTTGATAAGTAGTCATGCACTTGGCTTGATTAACCAAAGAAATATTCTGAGTGTAGCATGCAGTGTTGACAACTTCAACCCATAAATAAGTTGGTAACTTTGATTCTTCTATCACGGTTCTAGCAGCCTCAATCAATGATCTATTCTTTCTTTCAACTACTCCATTTTGTTATGGAGTCCTTGCAGCTGAGAACTCATGCATGATTCCATTTTTCTTCACAAAATAACCTCATTCTAGAATTCTTGAACTCAGTTCCATTGTCACTCATAATTCTTCTTACTTTGAGATCAGGATGATTGTCGACTTTCCTTATATGATTGACAATGATTTCATTAGATTCATCCTTAGATCTAAGAAAATATGTCCATGAAAACTTTGAAAAATCATCCATAATCACTAGGTAATACTTCTTATTTGAGATTGATACATTGACTGGTCCAAACAAATCCATGTATAACGGTTGTAGAGGTTCATCGATTGTTAATTTAAGCTTCCTTTTGAATGATGCTTTCACTTGTTTTCCTTTTTGAAAAGCACCACACAGTCCATTTTTTGAGAACTCGACTTGGGGAATGCCACTAACAAGGTCTTTCATGACCAATTCATTCATGGTCTTCAATTTCAAATGAGACAACTTTTTATGCCATAACCAACTTTTATCTTGACTTGCTTTGCTGAAAATACAAGTAATAGAATCTGCATTTGTTAAGTTGAAATTAGTACACATTTTCTTTCCTTACTCCAGTAAGGACCACTTTGTTGTTTTTCTTGCAGGAAACAACACGAGCTTCAGTTGTGAAAGTAACAGAGTTGCCATTATCACATAGTTGACGGACACTCAAAAGATTATGCTTGAGTCCATCAACTTGAGCAACTTCTTCAATGATGACATTCTCTCTTGAAATCAAGCCATATCCCAAAGTATACCCTTTGCTGTCATCTCCAAAGGTAATGCTTGGGCCAACTCTTTTCTTTAACTCAGTGAGCAGGGAAGAATCTCCAGTCATGTGCCTTGAGCAACCACTATCTAGATACCATAGATTTATTCAGTTTCCTTGCACACATCAAAACCAAATCAAGTTATTTTTTGTACCCAAGTTTCCTTGGGCCTATCCTTTTTAGCCTTTTTCTTAGGCTTCTTAGTCTTTCCATCATTAGACTTAGGTGACTATAAATCAACCTTAGTCTTAGGAATAAGACTTTGAAACCCTTGATTAGTTATACAATTATAGGGCACATTAGAATTAGCATGATATGGCAAAGATTGTGCAAATATGTTATTCCACTAAGGCATGCTAAATGACATTTGAGGCATATTAAGTACAGCATAATAAGGATTATTTGCAAATGGCATATTAGCATAATGTGCAGATAGATTTTGTGCAGGCATAATAGGCAAAACATGCATGAGTGGTATAGGCATGTCAGGAAAAGATGGAGGTGCAGACATGGGTGCATGTATCACAAACTTGCAATTAGTAGATAAATGATTAACACTACCATATTTAACACATGTCTTTCTAGGTGCATACTTATCATGTGTGTAGTTAATATGTTTGTTAATCCCTATTTTCTCATTCCTATTATTTTTCATTTTAGAATTTTCCTTGACCTCAATATTCTCCAATCTATCACTCAACTGCTTCATTGACATATGCCCCACATTCACTCTGTTTGCATCTTTGGTTTTTCTTGATTCCCCTTAAACAAAGTTCTTGGTTACTGAACCATACTTCTCATTGAGCTTGGTTAGCTTTGCTTTGCTAATGGTCTTTTTCTGTATCAACGGATATGCTTCTTTAGCTTTTGACGGATAAGCATATTCAGCCTTCAATGGGTAAGATTTATCATCCGTTGATTCCATATCCGTTGATTCCATATCCGTTGATAAACCATCAACAGGAACATGGTCAAGTTTCTTCTTGTTCTCTTTCTAGGCTTCTTCACAGAAAGACTCAATTCCTCGAACTTTGGTTATTTAGGCACTTAAATCCCTTGTTGATTTTCAGGCCTTGATTACCTTTTGCTCACATTCAAGCTATTTTCTCAAAATCTTTTCTTTCTTCAAAGATTCAGTTAATTCATCCTTGGCAATCTTATACTTTATTTTCAATTTTTCAAACTCAATGAACTGAGTTTCTAGCATAACATTTCTATTAGGGCTGAGCAAAACCGAAGCGAAATCAAAAAACCGAACTGAACCGTGCTAATTCGGTTCGGTTCGGTCCTAAATTTTTCAGAAATTCGGTTTATTTGGTCCGGACCGAATAGACCGAAATAAAATTCGGTTCGGTTCGGGGTTTTTCATAAATATTTCAGCCCGGACGGAATAGTCCGAATAGACCAAATCATAAATACTATAATTTTGTATTATATATATTTTACACATATCTTAATAATTATAATCGAAAATTTTAATTTGTAATTATATTTATGGAGTATTAGAACTCTAAATATCACATCACTTTAATTATATTTTAAAATTTATAATTTGTGATTTAATTTTTAATGCAATTTTATTTTTGAAAAAAAAAATCGGTCTATTTGGTCCAAAACCGAACCGAACCGAATTATTTCGGTTCGATTCGGTCCAAGAAAAAATGACTATTCAGTTTTTCGGTCTATTCGGTTCTATCCGGTTTTGGACCGAACCGACCGAATGCTCAGCCCTAATTTCTATCACTCAAAAAAAAATTCTTTTCTTTGATTCTTTTATTTTCTTTAGTGAGTGATTTGAGTGTGACATGCAAGTGATATAATTCAGTAGACATGTCATTTAGAGCATCATTACATTCATCTTTAGAAAGGTGTGTTAGATTTGTAGTGATTATCTGATTTCTCGATGAACTGACTTCTACTTCATCTGACTTGGCCATTAGAGCTAGATTGACATAGTTGATGTCCTCATCTGCATCCTCTCCATCAGCTGCCCAGTCATTTTCCTGAGTAATGAATGCTTTTTCCTTTTATTTGAGCAACTCATAGTACTTTTTTTGTAATTAACAGGCTCAAATTTTTTCTTTTGTGAACTTCACTTTCTACACTCATTAGAAAAATGACTATTCATCCCACATTTGAAACATTTGAATTTAGCTTTATCAATCATGTTTCTGTAGGATTTTGCAGCTCCAAAGTTTTTCTTGTACTTGAGTTTTGCAAACCTTTTTGATAGAAAAGCCAAATGTTCATCAATGGCATCCATGTCATCTTGGTTGGTACAATAATCATTTTCAGGCATTATTCCTTTGCCATTACCTTCACAAACACTTGTGTTTGGCACAGATTAGCAGTTTCGACCTTCAACTTTTATCCTCTCTCGTGTTCAGCTACTAGGGTGCAACAGATCCACCCTTCTTTCTTCCTTTCTCTAACTGCTCATCCTGCTCCATTTCGAGCTCATAGGTTTTTAAGATATCATACAGTCTCTCTAAAATAAAGTCTTTATACTTTTGAGAATTCCATAGAGAAACTGTCATAGGCTTCCATTCTTTTGGTAGAGATCTCAGGAATTTAATATTTGGATATTTAGTTTGGTAGATCCTTCCATGCAGCTTTAATCCATTTAGTAGTTTTTAAAATCTACTTAAAATATCACTCAAGGACTCACCTTCCTCAAATTGGAAGTGTTCATACAGCTGTATTAGAAGCTGCATCTTATTTTCCCTAACCTGTTCAGTACCCTCACATAGCACTTGAATTTGATCCCAAATTTCCTTAGCAGTTTTACAGTTGATAACATTATCAAACATATCTGAGTCAAGACCATTGAATAAAATATTCATGGCATTCTTGTCTTTATGAACTACCTCAAAGTCTTCATCTGTCCATTCTGTCTTTAGCTTTGGGATATTCTTCTCATTCCCAATTGCATCTTCAACATCTGTTACAACTCTTCTAGGAATGTGAGGTCCATTCTCTATGCACTTTACATAGCTTTCATCTTGAGAGAGTAGATAAAGGTGCATCTTCACTTTCCAGTGATGATAGTTGTCTTTGTCCAAAATTGGAATCTTAACACCAACGTCCTTTCTGCTCATGTTGTTAGATTGCTTGATCATTAAACTCTTTGTGTGTCAAGTGCTTGCTCTGATACCAATTATTATACCCCAACAATGAAAGAACAGAATTACATGAGGGGGTTGAATGGAATTCTGGTTATTTTTTGAAACTTTGAAAACTTTTCACAAAATATATAACTTTGTTTTAAATATGCTTGAGTGCGGATAAACAATAATAATATTCAAGAAAAAAACTTGGCTTTTTGGAATTTTTGGAATGTCCCCACACTCTATTTCTTTTTGGAGGTTTTCGACGTTCCTCACTATGTGTAATATTTCTTGAGTTTGACGTAATAGTGGAATAGTTTGAAAGAGATGTAGTTCTGCTGAATACAGAATCCATGCTCTAGGTTCAAAAAAGACGTAGGCTAAGCTTTTTCTTACAATCCTAGAGAAAACGGGTTTACTGCCTCCTATGGACTTATAACTGATAAACTAGGCAAAACGACTCGGCAAGGGTTTAGCTACAAAAGTTAAGAACTAAGAACAGAGAAACAGTAGGCAACAATATTACAACTCCCTTAAATATTACATCTCCCATTTGAGATGTCTTTGGAGTTTTAAATCTTGACAAATCTTTAGGCCTTCTCGTTGTGTCTGGCTTATGAGTTGGCCATATGTCAGGTTTTTGTAAGGTATCGGGCTTCCATGTTCAGTTATTAAAGAGGTTCTAACTCTTTCACCGAGCAAGGTTAGAAGTCCGGCTAAGAATTTTTCCTTCCAATTTGCATGGTTCGAGTCTTCTCTAAGCATGACTCTAGTAAGGAAAATAGTTTTATATCTTTGGAAATCACTAAGTTTTTTATATTTGAGATTATGTAAAAGCTCAGCATTTATATCTCCCATGTGAGAAGGGTCACCAATGAAGTGGTGTGTTATGACTATAATGAGTTGTGCTACTGCTCCTTGGATAGGGTTTCCTTGTTCATCTAAAGTGGGATTTCCCTCTTCATCTTCCCTAACGGAATTTAGGATTTTAAGATGATTTTTAGGGGTAAGGTGATAGTCCTACCAACCTTTTAATTGGCCAGAGAATCCTGCTATGAGTAATTCAGCTATAGCTTTGTCTGGGATTCCTATTTGGGTTGTATAAGCGTCGGCTGCCATGGTCATTGTTGTAAATGATTTAGAATGTTATATTCAGACATTTTGTCTATATTCCATTCATAAATAGAGGATGCATTAAATTTAGACTGGGTTAAAATTTCAGGTCTATTTTCAACTCCAATGTCTGGGGCTATGAATTTTGGAATCATTTGTCGGAGGTCATGAACTTGGGATATTTCATTTATGAAAGCATCTTCATATGAGTCATGATGTATGACATTCAGTTGTTTAGATGAAACACTGTCATCACCTATTTGGGTTGTGGAAGAGGAAGCTTCAAGTCTGCTAAGATGGTCTTTGATGGCTTTAACAAATTCTGGTCTATTTGTTTGAATTTGTTGTTGGCTTTGTCTATAAACTTTGTATGGTTTTAATATGAGTTCTTTGCAATTAGGTTGGTTATTAATACTTTTGGGGAAATCTATTATTTTTTGAATCTGGTCTTCTATTCGGTTTAGTTAACTTCCTATGCTATTTAGGTGGGTGTTTGTGTAATTAACAACAAGGATTGTATTTTTAGTATGTTTTAGTATGTCATCATCTGGTCTCTTGATGGGGTGTGCCTCGATTTTTTTACTTTGAACTGTTAGTGTGACAATTCTAAAAGGTGGGTGGTGTGATTCTATAGTTTCGCTGTTTGTTTCCCATTGTTTCTGTTTTTGTTTCATGCTTCGAATGATGGGGTTTAGGTAATTTGTGAATGGGAAGAACAAGTTTTGGTCAGAGGATTAAATTTCCAACCAATCAAAAAATAACATTTGGATTTTGTTTTGGTTGAAAAATTCGTAATAAATTTCTTGAGTTGTGTCTTTTGTTCTTTAAAGTTGGTAAAAAATCAATTTCTTTTTTCAGTATCTGGAGAGAGTAGAACTCTTCACGGAGAAAAGTTTTATTGATTTGAAATTCTATTTCAATCACATTTAGCCCACTTGCATTCCCATATTCTCACTTATAGCAGAGAAGGTTGGGGATGTTGGTGATGAAGTGGAAACCGTGTTTCGGTTTGGTGGTAATTGACTTTGTTTATAGAAAAGGTGAGGTATATTAGAAGAATAATCCACACCACCCATAAATGTACTGGGTATATCTGATGTAGAGTATCTTGGTCTTGAGGAAGTGTTAATGATAGAAGGGATTTGAGAAATCCTTCCTAAATTTAAAGTTCTCGAGGAAGCCTCAGAATATTGAGAACTAATAAAAGGGGCTCGGGATGATCGATCAAATGCAAGAGTGACTCGTCCATTGTCATCTTGGTGAACTTGGTGTATTTGTGTGTTTGGTTCTAATCTTTCCGGTAATCTAGGGCAAGCTAACCATTCTAAAACCCATTTAGCGGGAAGGGAAATGTCATGCCATTGTATGGATCGAGGAATAACTGTGTTAGACCTTGAAAGGTTAGTTTGAAGAATGATGGTTTCTCCTTTGATGAAAGCATTTTTATGCCCATCATTACCAATGAACATTATTGCTTTGTAATGAATTCGAAAGATTAAAGCAATCGGAAATGATCCTTCTAACATTTTATAATTGTGAGTTTTAACTTGGAGTGTCATGCTATGGATAACAATTTTGTCTTTAAGAGAAATAGATAAATTTGGATAACAACTAAAAGAGACGAGTCCGTTACATAGACTTGATTCTATGGAACTTAACCAGAGAGTCATTGAACTCAAGGAATCTAGCATATCTTAAAATGGATAATATTGAGGTGTCTAATCCTTCTTTGGTTAAGGGCTTAATTCCTACTTGGACTAGACCTATATGGATGTAATTGTATGATTTTGCTAGTTTTTCTAGGGAACTTTTGGTGAGAAGGTGAATTGTTTCGAATAATTTTGATAGGTGTATGTCCCTTTCTTCGGTTTTGATGGAAGAACTTGAACTATACCATTTTGTAACATAAACTTGGCTTTTTTTTGTGATTTTTGGAATGTCTTAACGCTCTATTACTTTTTGGAGGTTTTCGACGTTGGTTTCCTCACTATGTGTAATATTTCTTGAGTCTGACGTACTAGTGGAAGAGTTTGAAAGATATGTAGTTCTGCAGAATACAGAATCCATGCTCTAGGTTCAAAGAAGACGTAGGCTAAGCTTTTGCTTACAATCCTAGAGAAAACGGGACTGCCTCCTATGGACTTATAACCGATAAACTAGGCAAAACGACTGGGCAAAGGCTTAGCTACAAAAGTTAAGAACTAAGAACAGAGAAACAGTAGGCAACAATATTACAAATCCCTCATGGCTCGGATACCAAAAGGACGTAATAGGACCAACAAATATTAATATAAACAATAGGGAGAGTAATATAGTAAGACTAAGACATGTTATGCATATTATATATAACTAAGTCAAGGCAAAATATAAGAATTAACACAAAATATTAAAACATGATATGAACAAGAATAAGATTTGAAATTACTTGAAAATGCTTTTGATTATATAACTGAAAGCAATCTGCTAGTCTTATATATATATATGTGTGTGTGTGTGTGTGTGAAGAAATCTATGTGATACAAAGTTGTACACAACTGCTTACAAGTAACACGACTATGAACTTGAGAGTGTTAGAATACAGCTTACAAAGACTCTCTAGTTGATTTTCTCTAATTTTCTTAGTCTTTTGTTACTAGCTACTGTTGGTTTATATATCACCAAGTTACATGTGCAATAAGATAAAATACAAAACTTAACAGCTATGTCTAATCACATGTTTCTTCATTTCTCTATCCAATACAATCCAGTTAGATACTGCATCTTTGAACGTCTCTGTTTTGCATGTAAATGGAAATGCTTCATAATTTTCTAAAACCTGAATCCAGGATGCCACATTCCTTTTATATACAATCAACGCATGTGACGGTCAATTAACTGTCAACTGCTATATGAATTAGTTATCCGTTGAAACTTCACCATCGTCCGTTAACACTATGTTTAGTTATCCGTTGATGCTGTAATATTGTTATCCATTGATGCTTGCATATGAACATTCGTTGAAGTTTTAACAAATATATGTTGATCAGTTTATCAGTTGAAGGTGACTTGAGTCATCCGTTGAAGTTTTAAGTTTATTCGTTGTAGATGAATTTCTTAGCAGTTATACTCTTTTACTTATATATAATTACAATGCATCTTCTATTTACAATTGGTCAACCTATTTTGTATATCTTGCTAATAATCAACATGACTTCAAATTCACTACAACTTTTAAACCTCTAAGTTGTTTGTTGTATACAGAAATGTGCTACAAACTTTCTTGACTATAAGTTACTCCATTAACGGATAGAGAATTATGGTTATCCGTTGATGGTTACAAACTCATTTATTTTATTTATTTAAAATGTTTTGGTAAGTTATCATTAAGTGTATAACATATTCCTAACAATTTCCAGCGAAGATGATGCACGTCCACATTTCCACCGAAGATGGTGCACGTCCCCATTTTTTAGAACAAAAGATATATAATCAACCAGCATACGGTCGGTACTATAGTTAAAATGTAGATCAACAATCTCCATAATAGTTACAGACGTTGCTCTTATTTAATTAGGTTCGGTTGGCGCGCAAAAGGCAAAAATTCTCCATGCTTAATTATGGCAGTACAAAATTCAAAACATGCTCTTCCATGACCAATTCCAAAGCCGCCTAGCACATCGTTATCCTCTTATGCTGCCACTTTCGTCCATATCACAACCTTCTGCTTCGTAACTTACCAAAATTTTACAATACAAAACTATTAACCTCAGGTTCCCGATAAATGTACTTACTTCACTCTTCTTAAATTAATAAATTTGACTAAGCTTATTAGTCTTACTACTAGTATATATATTGGTGCCCTCGTGCATAAGATTGCACATACATTATACACTCACTAGGTCATTAGAGGGTAGGTATTCTGTTCTAATAATGAAGTCACTGATACTAGGAGCAGCATTTCTTGTTCTGTTTATCGCCGCCCTTCCAACTTCTTCCTGCTCTTCCACAACTAAGCGTTTCGAATTCAATGTAGGCTGCCATCTATCTTCCTTTTCGATATCGTTACTTCTCTGTGATTGTAGTAGTGTCTGTCTGTCAATCTTAGGACCATGTATCACTACAAGAAAAAACCCACTTTTCGAGCACAAAATTTGGCCGAAAATGAGTTTAAGGGTCAAAATAGTGAATGGAGATATGTCAGAAATATCCTCTTTTCTTGTAGAGTATGCATTTACATATGTAGCGGGCATCCTAATCAAAATGACTCCATACATTTTCAGGTAGAATGGAAAAATGTAACTCGATTATGCAAGACGGTGAGTGTACTAACAGTGAACGGAGAGTATCCGGGGCCAACCATAACAGTTTACGAAGGTGACAATGTGGAGATCAAAGTCAATAATCGGGGTCCTGACAACACAACTATACACTGGTTAGAAGTTTCTCATCATGGCATTCAATGTTTACCATGTTTTTATTATTTAGTAATGTTGTTTTTCACATCCATCTCATAAATGCATAAACAATACACATGTATATATGTAGGGTTAAAATAGGCCTGCTAACAGATAGATATATGTTACCCCATGACTGAAACGGGGAGATGAAAAACAAGGTGATACATGGGAAAGGGGAATTACAACAATATATAACTAATTTCTGAATTTCACATGTACCGTATTACTTCCATGCTCACACACAATACATTATACATGTGCATGCAACTATGTAAGGCATGTTAATTTCTTCTTTACTACCACAAAATATGATCTTTATGCTCAAGTTTTACCCTAGACGAGCTCACTCCAAGAAATGATTCAGTAAGGGGCACGAAGTCGTCCATCCTATATAATTCTTTTACATTTTGTCATCATTACAAACGTCTGTGAAATATAAAAGTGCTCACATTAAAATTATAAAATAAGAGGGTGTCTCCCAAAATATACTCAAAGTTCCCCTTAAGGGGTATCTTCTAGATCGATCCGTCCCTTGGCTATAACAAAATTCGATAATAAGTATGCAGATTATGTTGTAGTGGTTGAGATGCTTTCTGCAGTGAGTAGTCCATGAAACCGTATACTAGAACGCCAACAATAGACATTGTGTAGGCTTAATTTTTCTATCATAACGTTGCATGTGAGTGCTGTTCATGGATAGAATAAAAAATGATAAGGAATATATTTATTATTTTGTAAATCTTAAGCCAAAATAATTACCAATTTTTTTAGCTAATTAGACTCATATAGAATTAATGAATTTCGGGATAAAAGAGAATTGAATCAAATTTGAATCATCAAATCCCGATGATGAGATGATAATAAATAAATTATTAATCAGTGAAGGATGTCATCATGGCGCTCAACGTTTACTCTTTCTGTTCTTTTGTTTTTGGTTTTGCTCGTCAGCAGATTATTCACTTCTCGTAATCCCATTACCTCTAAGGTTTTTTTTTTAATTTTAATTTTCATAAGTCACGTGGACAAAATATACACGCACGCCATTGACTAAATTTCATGTTTACAAAAATTGTTGGCAGGCTTGTATATAAATAAATCACATGAATCACAGTTGATATCAAAACTAGAATCACAATTGATATCAAACTGATGACTAATAGTTGTCATTTTCAAAGGACGCATGCGCACTAAAACTTATAAATTTGAAGTGTTTTGATTGTTATAGTATTTGTTCTAAATATAAAGGTTACATTATTATTAAAAGATATTGGTCAATCAAAACAAGTCAAAATTATATAAGTTTGTGCTTGAAAGGAAAACCGTTTTTTAAATAAGAGAACCATTTGTACATGAACAATGAAGAGGGAATCAGATGTGTATACTACTTGCAACAACTACAAAACAAATAACATATCTACTCTGCAAAATCATTCTAACCACTGCCCACCACATCACTAGCTGGTACATTTAAATGATATTTGTATGTGTTTTAATTTTAAGTAAAGATCAACTGCTTGCAGGCATGGAGTAAAGCAGTTGAGAACAGGATGGGCTGATGGTCCTGCTTATGTCACTCAATGCCCAATCACAAAAGGCAATTCCTATACCTACAAGTTCACCATTTCTGGCCAGAGGGGCACCCTCTGGTGGCATGCTCATTATGCCTGGCAGCGCGCCACCGCCCATGGTGCTTTCATCATCAAACCTAGAAACCCATATCCATTTCCAGCTCGGATTCGAGCAGGAATTCCTGTCATATTAGGTAACTTCAAGACAAACCACATCAATTTTAAAACAGAGTTCGAATTTGTTGATAATATTACGTTGACATGTATAGGTGAATGGTGGAATGAACCTGTTCAAGGTATCGAAGATTATATGAAATTGACTGGGGATGGCCCTAATTCTTCAAATGCCTACACAATTAATGGCTTGCCAGGATCACTATATCAATGCTCAAACAAAGGTAAAAATGTTGATCCAGTACCCATTTATCTACTTTGACCAGGTAGGTACATCCCTTGAACTAAAGTGTTTATGTTATCGACTACTTGCAGACACTTTTGTTCAGAGAGTTGAACCAGGACAAACGTATATGCTTCGAATAATCAATGCAGCTCTCAACCAGGAACTATTCTTCACAGTTGAAAACCATACCATGACTGTTGTAGAAATTGATGCTGCTTACACTAAACCTTTCGACACAACTGCTATAATGATCACCCCTGGACAAACCACTACTGTTTTGCTCAAAACAAATCAAATTCCTGATTCAACCGACATGTTTGTGATGGCCGCAAGGCCTTATCTCACGTCACTCTTCCCCTTTAATAATTCTACCAGTATTGGATTTTTACAGTATAAGACCTCAAAAACCGCAAAGCTGATGTCTCAAAAAGATTCTCTTGGTTATATTCCTTCAAGTCTTCCTGAAATGGAAGATACTGTCTTTGCCACAAAATTTACTGATAATCTTCGAAGCCTTGGTACTACAGAGTATCCTTGTGATGTGCCCAAACAGATAGACAAACGCGTAATAACAACCGTCAGTCTGAACCTCCAAGATTGTCCGAAAAATAAAACCTGCAAAGGCCTATACGGGAAGATATTCTCCGCTTCAATGAACAACATTTCATTTGTTCGTCCAACAACGTCGATACTGGAATATCAGTACAGAAACCTCAGCAACACAACTATCAACAACAATTTCCCCGAGAAGCCACCACATGTTTTCGATTACACTGGTGTGGATGCCTTAAGTGAAAACATGAACTCAGAGTTTGGCACTAACATTTTGGCAGTGGCATATGGGACAAAGCTGGAAATTGTTTTGCAGGATACAGGGTTTATGAATTTGGAAAACCATCCAATCCATATTCACGGCCATAACTTTTACATTGTAGGGACTGGATTCGGGAACTTCAATGAAGCCAAGGATCCAGCTAACTACAATCTTGTGGATCCTCCAGAAAGGAACACGGTGGGAGTTCCTATGGGGGGTTGGGCTGCAATTCGAATAAACGCAGACAATCCAGGAGTATGGTTCATTCATTGTCATCTTGAGGAGCATACTAGTTGGGGTCTGGCCATGGGGTTGATGGTAAAATGTGGTTCAAACCCATCTCAGTGCATGCTTCCTCCACCAGATGATTTCCCTTCCTGCTAACTAAAATATTAACTGCTTGGGAAGTTATAAAATATTATGTGTAACAATAGTAAATGCAATAATGCAAATGATTTTGTGGTACTGCAGCAAGTTAGGTACTTGTAAGTTATAGTGAGTTGGTTTTGGACAGTATCCAAGTTCAGTATACAACATATCGTTATGTAAAAGTCCCCTTTTTTTTATAACATTGCGACCTTAAGTAGCAAATTGTAGTTAAACATGGAGAAGGGTTGAAGTGATCAACCCTTAGGCCCCTCTTCAGATATGAAATAATTAAGTTATTTGGCTCTAATTTATCATTTTGTATGACACTGATAAACACTGAAACTCAAAAACTCGGTGACAGCTCAGACTCGACTTGCTTAGTATACGGGTAGACTGGACTTGATAAGGAAAAGCTTGAACTCGACACACGATAAATAAAATCTTGACATGAATAGTTAAAAACTTGACTCCAGTCTCGGCTTATACCACTGATAGCTAAATTAAAATAACGACCTAAGTCAGGAGTACAGATAGCTAAATTGAACTGGAACAGTGAAAGAAAATGAATAAACCTACTAATTTCGTGAATTATACAATGAGGTTATGAATGACAATAAACATTGTTGTAGATAAAAGATAAATTGGTGATGGAAGAGGGGGCAAGGAGGGCTGACTGTTGATTTCAAATGAGTTAACTGGTAGGGGCATTCCGTCACTATTAAGACTGCACGACTGAGGACTTGAAGAACCATCCTTGTTCATCATAATTGCTCTGAGTACTTCTGAAACTGTGTGGATATATGCTGATCGGTTCTTTGCTAGGAGCCATGTCAATCCCATGAGCTCACAGTCTCTGCTATGCATTTTATGATTTCTTTCTTCAGATTTACTTGAATTTCTTGTCTTATCCTCATTAAGCTGCATCAAAACATAATGGAACTTATGTTACCATATTTACTTATATAATACACTTAATCAGTCGCAGAACCTGGATCATTCAGCTTATCCGTAACCTGTCAAAAGTTAACAACTGTTGACAACTTAATTGGTCATTGTTGTAGAATTGTAGGGATCACAAGAAACATATATTGGACCTATTAAACTATATTTAAATTTTTTCAACTCTATTTGTACGATAATAGTAGAGTCAACTTAACGAAAAAGAAAATCATATGAGGCATCTTATGATTAAGCTTGTATGAAGAAAAAAGGAAAAGAAATGTGGTTACCAGGTAGAGAGTGTTCAAGCAATTGGAGCATTTATGTAGACCAACAAATCCATTAAGATTAGTGCTCAAACAATTTTTCTCGAGCTTCTTCACACTAGAATCACCCACAAGTTTACCAGTTTTTGGTGAAACAAAAAATGACTCCGGACAACTCAGTGGATGGAGTGTAATCCCACAATAGCAATATACCAAATCACAAGTCGCATTAGGTTTTAGGAGATTCATTCCTTTATTTTTCAATCCTTTTTCTAGATTCTTCACACAAGTCTCTGACTCATCAGGAAGCATTGGGAGATGAGATGTCTTCTCGGGCACATGCCGCCCCCTTCCCAAGGCAGTGTCCGAGTAGGCCTTGTATAGCCAGGCAGCTAGTACAGGGCAGCACCTACTACGGTGCAGCTCGGGGGAGTTGCCTTTACTTTTACTAGCAGCACAGGCATCATTTATGCCTGTGAAAAGATCATCAGAAATTTGTAAGGTGCAGCCCGAGGAGACGTCGGATTGTTCAAGGAATGCTGGAATGGTTGGTGGTGGTGATTGGGATGATAATGAAGGTGAAAGGAGAAGCAAGTGAAAACAAAAGATGATGGGAAAGTAGTAAAACATGGCTTGGCTAATGGAGTATTGGAGAATAAAGAAGAAACAATTCATTCTTTGTTACTGTTTTAAACAAAGAAAACAATAGATGGACATACAGGGCTACAGCCTTATAAAGTTTAGAGTATGGAATACTATGCATCCCAATGATTTTGTTTAGCTTTTCTTTACTTATTTATCTCCAATTTACATCACACTTAACACAAGTGACAAGCTAATATTTTCCTGATGGCAGTTAGAGTTTTTAACCAGGGTCACTACCTTTATACTCACGCATACACTTTATAAACACTTCAACTTATTGGAAAGTAAACACTGTGTGCACAAAAACAGTTACAGCCCTACAGTTTAATTTTAGGCCGTAAAGCTTAACAATAGATAATGACGACACAATCCCAGACGCACCAGATAAGATTTAGCTTTTTTTTTTTTTTTTTTTACGATTTATGTCCTCCTTTACTAAAAGTGACCGCACAACAGCTGTTACCCATCACTTGTTACGCCCCCACATCATCATTGTAATCATACGTATGGAACCCTGCACAAACACTATGGTGTTTGCTGAACATGACTCAATAACTAACCGATATTTACTCCGATCGCTAAATTGATGGTGTTTAAGTTGAGTTAACCCAAAGCCCCCAGGTGAAGGGAGGAACTACGTCCACGTAACTGCCATTAGAAAATAGAAAATTTGAGGTACATTTAAGATGTATTATTGATGTAATTTACGAAAATTAATAAATCGAGGTTGTTCTTTTCGTAACAATTTAAATTTTTATGTTTAGATCTAAAATATTTTATTAGTGTAATTTATGAAAAATGAGAGCAAAATTACTTATTAGTATAAATGTTGTTTTATTTTACAAGACAAGGGAGTTGTGAATTATATAAATGTTGTTTAATTTTTAGTTGACAAGACAAGGGAGTTGTGAATTGAGTTGTGAATTTTCTTGACATGCTGAGGACCTCAATGTATGTAGGCTAAGGGTTGTGAGTTAAAAAAGATGACTCTCCTTGTTAGGGGCTCGTGGCTAATCTTGTGGCTAATCAGGCGACCTGGGCCTAGGCTCAAGGATTGTGAGTCATAAAATTGGACTCCTTGTAATGATCATGTCTTAACTAGCTATAATACACAGTATCATGTGAGTCATAAAATTGGACTCCTTGTAATGATCATGTCTTAACTAGCTATAATACACAGTATCACGCTCATGACCTAATTCAATATTATAACTATATGATATAGAGTTTACTGGTATATCCTCCAAATATCCCGTATGTAAACTTATTTGAGGCTAATTTCAATATTTATACTCAACGTCTTAAGCATTGGACTCGATTTTGTGGATTGTTCATGGATCGGGCTCAACCTATTCTTGGGTTGTTGATAAAGCCTTCGGTCGCAATATTGACGAGGTCTTCGGCTACAATGTTAATAGATCATGTTGAATCATATTAACTTATGCAAGAATAACCTTCAGAAACATATATGAACCAGTTTGGCCTTTGTAAGCATATTTTTAGTAAATATGGTCATTAGATAGAAATATTACATATTCTAGCGTTTGGCAACAATTCAGCCATTGGAAACATCTTTAGCCTTTGGAAACATTCCAGTTATTAGCAACATCTCTTATTTTTGGCAACATGTATCAACAAGTCATGATTCATTCCAAATAAATATGTGTAATTGTAGTCTTTGAAAGGGAATTACAAGCTCATCCATTGGAAACAAGGTAATTATATTTCTTGTACCAACATGTCCTCATTATTTTTTGAAGACGATGACTTCAATAAATACTCATACTATTTTTATAACCATCGTATTTTTTTTAATCAGCCCATTGGATCTTGAAGATAAGCTTGACATCTTTATTTTTTACACTGACAACAAAGTCATTGGATACAAAAAAAATTATTGGACGCGAAAAAATATTTGGACGTATGAAATAAACCCAATATTTAATTGTATCTTTATATCAAAGTGATCTTCATGACCCAAAACTGATAAAAATTTGTTACTGTAATGGTTGAGAATATTCTTCTTTCCGACGAATTTCTCTTTTTTCCTCAATGTTGTGCTTTGTAGTATTAACCAATCATCGACTATAAGTTATCCTTGTCTTTTATAACGTTAATTGGTCATCGGATACCATTTTTTCTTGAAATTGTAGAATCTTGAGTCGTGGCCGAAGAAAGATGTTTCTTTGAATGAATCTGATGACATATCTTGTTTGAATATTACAATTTCAAACATCATTAATATTATTATATTTGCAGAGGGGATTCTTCATAATTTTTTCATCGGAAGTGACTCGTTCATACTTCTTCTTTCTGTAATCCATTACACATTAGTACGTGTAGAGTTGAAGTGTATCTGATAGATATGTCATATCAGTCTTGTAGTTTTATGTATTATAATTATAGTTGTTGCCAATACAATTTTTACGGAGTTGGACTCAATTCTTCTTAAAAAGAAAGAAAAGAATTATTGCTGATGTGAATTTTACAAATTTATAACTTTAGAATTATTTTATCACTCTTCGTGAGGCCCATGAGATAACATTTTCTTGGGTGCCATAAATTCTCTGAAATTCTTTCAAGTGTTTATTTCATAATCTTCATTACGTTTGCATCAGATCGAGCATGTTTGGATCTGTTTTCTATCATCGTATATGTTCCAATGGTTAAGTAATCATTGTAAATTTTACTGAATTTTTTGGTGGCTTTGAACTATCATAGCATTAGACACAATTTTCGGGTTCAGCCTATGCTTTTAATCCCAGAAATTTTGTATTGAATGCATATAACTTGGATTGTGCACTGATGAGATATTGTCATATTGACCTGCTGATCTTTAATATTGTTAAATCTGAAAAACTATACATCACCACTTTCTCATTCCCCAACATGTCAAGTTGGTAGGTGAACCATCATAACTTCGCACTGAAGCATATATATTGCTCGACATATCCTCTATCCCAAGTGATTTACTGTTTCAATTTTGAAGGGATATATCACTAGTGTAGCACGGAGGATTCTCTTGTCCTCGAGTGAGTGTCACTAAATCATAAGTTGGGAATTGGATTAGTCGATATCCTTAGTTGATTGTCGATGGGTCACGATTCTTGTGAGTGTCGATATATCATAAGTCGGGGTTTGATCAATTTTTTGCCCTTAATTGATTGTCGATAGGTTACAAGTTTTGTGAGTGTCAATAGATCATAAGTCGTGATATTGTCAAATTGTTTATCCCAATTAATTGTCGATAAGTCACAATATTAGGATTAGAGCTGATTGATGCCCCCCAAGTTTTTGACGATTTGCCACTTATTTGGGAGTATGATGAATCTGTTACCCCCGGTGACTTTCGTTGAACACTTGTTTGGGTTAGATAAGTTTTTCAGTCCCCATTGACTTGTATTCGTAACGAAATTAAACCACTAAGCTAAATCATATTAAAAAATTGGATATAGATATCACTTTATGAAAGAAACCAAAATTTTATTAATAAAGCATCTTCAACTATTTATTAATAAATAGTAAATGTTACATGCTACTAATTTAGACAAATTATTAGTTGATCAACATTAATTTATTTAAATTTATCTGCTGATAATGATGCTGATGATAGTCTATGAATAGAACTTCACCAACTTAGATGAGTTGGTATATTCTTTATCTTGAATTTGCAAGTTTCTGATTGTGGCTTGCTCCAGATTTCGAATGGTCATTCTTAGTTCAACATAAGTTTGTCGGCTCTTTCTTTCCAACTTTTCCACTTGCACTCATAGAAGGGTTTATTCATCATGTTTGTTGTGATTATTACCCCTGCCATCATCATCATATAGATTATTTTGATGATCATCGTCATTGTTTCTCATGTAGTAATCAACATTCCGATGTTAATCATCATCGTCTTCATATTCACCATTGTTGTTACTTCCATGACCAATATTATTATTACGACGCTTGTTGTCATGACCTCTATGATTTTGTCTACCATTAATTCTATGATCATCATCAATGGGTGAATTACCTCCACGAGATGGTGATCCTCCATGCAATCCACCAGTTATTTTAAGTTGTTGATCCCTTGATCTAGATATTCTTCTCATTGGTGATCGATTTCCTCAAGGTGGTCGTCGATTATGTGTCGGACCACGTGGGGGTGTTCTTATTCTTAAGTTTCTTCAAAGTCGGCATCGTTCATTGGCAAGTTTGTGTTCACAATCTTCCAACTTCCTAAATTTCCTATGAATTTCTTCATGACGAAACATTTAGTTTCACATTGTTTTACTTTTGATGCCTCTCGCTTTGCGTCCCCCGATGTATGATTGATTTCTTGTTCCAAGCTTCCGGTCCTTGTTTTTTATAGGTTCACTTTCCTTTTGAGTGTTAGATTTATCTCTTATCGCCATGATGATACTTCTTGCATCTATAATATGATGTCGATGTTTAACTTGTTGTTGATGGCCCACATAAGAAATATTGCCCAAACGAATTTTACGGCTATCATTGTCGACGACGATTCGAGTTGCGATGGATGTGCCATCCTAAGAGGTTCAGCTGATAATTAAATTAGTTAACGGAATTGTAGGTATGAACATGAGTCTGGTAAGATGCATGTTTGATGAGCCATCGGTGACTGCTTTAACTGAGATGAATCTTCTTCTCTTTTCTCTAAACGATTATCACAAACGGCGTCAAATGTTGAAGCTGATTTTTGTCAAGTACTAAACTTCAAGTTTAAATTTATTTTCGGGTATTCGGATAGAGATAATAAGAATATAGATTTAAATATATTAACATAGTTAGGGTCTTGGAATTTTTGGGACTCCTCTTGAGAGTATGTTAATCAATAATAATTTTTGGATCCCTCTCAAGGGGTCTACGTACCCTTATTTATAAGGATCAAGTCCACGTAGTTCTATTCAATTTAGGGTTGTATTTCTATTACCATTAGGCCCAGCCCATACTCTTCACTTTAAAGGTAAGTAATTTTTGTTAAGTAATCAACTCATCTAAAACCTTAAGGTGGTAGAGGAAGGCCCGAACAGAAGAAGGCCCGAACATAATCTTATACTCTTTAACACTCTCCCTCAATCGTACGATACTTTTCGCTACGATTGACAAGGAAAAATGCAACCAATACCAATAACAATACCAACAACTAATATTTAAATTAAATAAATGGGGGTGGGAGGACTCGAACCCGAGTCCCTCCCTAAACTGAGCTCTGAGACCATGTTAAGTAACCAGCTCATTTAAAATCTTAAGGTGGTAGAGGAAGGTCTGAACATGATCTTATACTCTTTAACAATTTTCATGTATCCGGATCCTTTTAATATTAGGTTTTTGATATAATAATATTTTTTAGCGCCTTGAGCATTGGGCTCGGTTTTATGGGCTATTGAATCAGACTCAATATTTTTGTGAATTATTGATGGTGTACCTTCGAAAACAGTTATCAACGGGTCTTTATGTAATTTAAATAAATCCACATAAATTTAATGTTAGGAGCAATTGATGATATCAAACAGAAACTATTAGAAGCATCAACGAATGATGATTACAAGCATCAACAGATGATGAGTATAAGCATCAACGGATGATGATGACATCAACGGATGTTGGTATTCGACGGATGATGATGTCAACGGATGATGAGATCAGTATTTGTCACATCAGTTGATCTTTGAAGAGGAAAAGGAAATAGGAATTTCAAGGCGGTGGAGGACTTTATCTTAGAAGCTATAGTATAGGTTTCCTTGTTGTTAATAGATTAGGATTCCTTATACATTGGTAGTTGTGCTCTATAAAAGTATAGTTTAGGTTCATGCTATATGCATTGCGATATTGTTATATCTTTCGCATAACCTAGAAGCTCTCAAGGATATTTTGTTCATCCTTTCGAGAGAGTATTTGTGTAATAAGTTTTTATAAGATTTATATAAAATCTGTTTAATTCTGTTGAAGCTTTGTCTAGTTGACTGAATTAACTGTATTCACACCCCCCCTCTACAGTTGATTAAGGGCCTAACAATTGGTATCAGAGCTTGTTGTTAACATACAAACAGTTTAAGATCTGAAGATTGATCAACCATGTCAGACAAAGGAGAAGAAGAAACACGGAATCTGGATCCGAAGCCACAAACCCCAGCCACATCACAGATAAGCAACAACATGAGTAGGTATGAAGCAATCAAGGTGCCCATCCTAAAGTGCATGAATATCCAATCTGGAAAGTCAGGATGGCCATGTGTTTGGAAGCCACGTATCCTCAATACTTAAGCTGGAATCAATGATGGTCCTCATAAACCAATGAAGGTAGTTGTTTCGGTTACAGGAGCACTAGAGAAGAAGATAGACAAAGATATGAAGGATTACACTCCTGAAGATATCTCATCAATCATGAAGGATGCTAAGGTTAGGCATATCCTGCACAGCAGTCTTGATAGTGTTATATCCAATAGAGTCATTGGATGTAAAATAATAAAAGAGATATGGGATGCTTTAGAAGTAAAGTGTCAAGGTACAATTGTTATCAAGAAGAACAGGAGGACAGTGCTTACTCAAGAATATGAGCACTTTGACTCAAGGGAAAATGACTCCCTAACTGAGATCTATGACAGATTTCAGAAGTTGCTGAATGACTTATCCCTTGTCAATAAAGAATATGATTTGGAAGACTCAAACTTGAAGTTCCTACTTGCTCTTCCTGAAAAGTGGGACTTTAAAGTCACATCGATCAGGGATAACTATCAACTCGACATCACACCTCCAGATGAGATCTATGGAGTTCTAAAAACTCATAAACTAGAGATGGAGCAAAGGAGCAAGAGGAAAGGATCAAAATCTAGACCAGTTGCACTCAAAGTTGAAGAGAAGCCAAATGAGAAAGCTAGGAGGAAAAGCTACTCCAAAGGGAAAGCCATGATTGTCAAGTCAGATACTGAATCATCAAATTCTGATGATGACTCAAATCCTGATACTGAATCAGATACTGATAGTGATCATAACAACAATGAAGATATGGATCAAATGGATGCCCTACTGGTTAAAATTTTCAAGAAGATGGTCTACAGAAACTTTAAGAAAGGGGGAAGATTTTCCAGAAAAGGCTCCAGTTCCTCAAACTCTGATATGAGGAACAATAGAAGAGATACTGATCGAAAGAAAGCTAAATCTAGAAAACCTGACAAGTTAAAGGATAGATGTTACAAGTGTAATGGACTCGGACACTTTGCAGCTGACTGCAGAAAACTCAGAGCTGAGAAGAAACAAGCTTTGATCTCAAAGAAGAGAAACTGGGATGATTCATCAGACTCGGATGATGGGATCAATTATGATCTCATGGCAAATATTGATGCTGAGACCAATACTGCTGAATTAAAGGTACCTCAGTCTACTCTTGCATTTGATACTGATGATATCTGTGAATTAAGATTATTTCTTAAGACTCTTCATGTTAGTTTTAGGGATCAAACCTTAGAAAATAATATGATCAAGAGTGAAAACTCGGTGCTTAAGAAAATGAATGATTACCTAGAAACCAAGTTGCTTTCCATGCTAAGATTTTAAAAAGAAAGAGATCATGTTGTTTATGTTAAAGAAAAATTGTTAGAAAAACATGTTTATCTAGAAAAGGAGTTAGCTAAAGAGAGAGAAGTCATTAAACTTTGGACTAACTCAGGAAATACAACTCAGGAGATCTTAAAAAAGGATTTTTGGGGATCAGGATTAGGATATTCAGCTAGATCTAATTCTGATAAGAAAAGTGGAGAAGAAACTGAGAAAGCCGAACCAATAAAAACTGATAGTAAGGTCAAATTGAACAAGGTTCAAGTAAAGACCATTAAGTTTAATCCAGGTGCTAATAATGTTAAATCTATTCATGAGGAAGGTACTACCTCAACACCTAGATCAAGCTTAATTATTGAAAAGAGTGAACAAGTTCACACCAACTCAGTAAATATTGGTTCAATGACTCAGAAACAGCTTAAGCAAAAGCTGAAGGATTTACACATGAAAGACAAGAAGAAAAGGTCTAGGAAAAATAGGAATGATAAGGTATGTGTTAATAAGAATGGAAACTATGTAACCCCGCCTAATGCACCTAGAAAGACCTTTTCAAACCGTGGTAGCACTAATCATCTTGATCATTCTTGCAGGAAGAATAAAGAGATAAAAGTTGTTCCTTTTAAATCAGAGTTTAGGAATAGAACAGTTAGATATAAACCACAGAATCCTTGTTTTCATTGTGGAAGTGTTTGGCATTCTATTTATATATATAAAGAGTATGACAGTTTGTATTATGATTTTTATAAACTGAAACCCTCTTTAGTTAAAGCTAAATCTGTTTTTGTATGTATAAATACTGATAGTAAGAATGTTAACATAAACTCTGATATGAAGTCTTCTGCTGCTTATGTTAACAAACTTAAAAAGGTCAAAGGATCCAAGTAAGTCTGGGTCCTTAAAAACACTAACTGATTCAAATTACTGATTGCAGGGTGACATGAGGAATGATCTAGTCTTGGACAGTGGATGCTCTGGACATATGACTGGTTATAAATTCCCTGCTATCAGAATTTGAGGTGAAGGCTGGCCCAAGCGTTTCTTATGGAGATGGCAATTTAGAAAAAATATTGGGATATGGCAAAATCAAAGTTAGAAATGTTATCTTTGAAAATGTAGCTCTAGTTGCAGGATTCAAGCATAATCTGATCAGTGTGAGTCAAATCTGTGACAGAGATTACCATGTCAATTTTTATAAGGAGCATTGTGAGATTGTCAGTAAGTCTAATGGCAAGATCACATTGACAAGTGTGAGACATGTTAGTTTGTATGAAGCCAAGGTCTCCATAAGAACTGATAACTGTGGAAGACAGCTGGAACTGACATAAAAGACTTTCTCACCCCAACTTCAACAATATCAATGAACTTGTGAGGAAAGATCTTGTAAGAGGATTGTCCAATACAATATTTACTCTTGATGGCTTATGTGATTCATGCCAGAAAGCCAAACGAAGGAAGACATCTTTCAAGAGTAAAACTGAATCCTCAATTCTTGAACCATATCATTTACTTCATCTTGATCTCTTTGGTCCAGTGAATGTTATGTCTATTGTCAAGAAGAGGTATGCACTTGTGATTGTTGATGAATTTACAATATACACATGGGTGTAGTTTCTGCACACCAAGGATGAAATACCATCCATTCTTCTTGATCATGTGAGGTAGCTGGAGAAAGGATCAACATACAAAGTAAGGATCATCAGAAGTGATAATGGAACTGAATTCAAGAATAGCTCTATGTAGGGGTGAGCATCGGTCGGTTTTGGCGGTTTGGAGGGTCCAAACCGAACCGAACCGAAATTAGCGGTTTACCTAAAATCCAATCTGAAACCAAACCGTTATGTGAAAAAACCAAACCAAACCAATCCGTTTAAAACGGTTCGGTTCGGTTTGGTTTCGGTTTAAACCGTTTTTCCTATAAAACAAAGTTAGAAATTAAATTAAACTTGAAATTGTAAATAAGAATCGAAATTTTGTACCATATTATAGAATTATATTTTCTATTATAATCATATTCAAAAAGAATATATATATATATAAATAATGACTTTGAAAAATGAAAAAAGGCAAGAAGACGTGAAAAAAGATGCGACCAATTCTTATGCTTTTATTGAGTAAAAATAAAAATAGAGAAAATATAACACATACATGAATATTTATATCTTAGAATAAAATATATTATGATTGGTTCTTTTATATGTTTTAGTTTACACATATGTTGTACATAATAATTGTAATATCCGGAATATATCGTGTAATTATTTTTGCTAATAAATAATTAATATATGTGTTCAGTATCTATTCTGTGAATTATTTGTTAAGTGTTAAATGTGTTTGGATGTTTAAAAATATATTATTAATTGAGTATTTTAATTTTTATATGTCCAAAATAAAATATAGATAATTGTCATATCTTCCTAATTATTTTTATGTTGATTTATGAATTTATAAGGATCATATGAAATTTATTAAATCTTTTTCCGGGTATTTAAAATCTATTTTATAAAAACGGGAACCAACCGACGTCATCCGTTTTTACATTTTTGGAACCCGAAACTCTTCCGAGAACTCCTTCCTAACCTAATTGTAATATTCCGAGCATATTTCATGTTTCGACTTTTTCGATCCGGCGTACGGTTTGTCCTGCGCGGGTCCCGGCGCAATATTTTCGATACAATATTCGTTTCGATAAATCAATAAAACTCGTATTTTCGATAAACGGGAGCTTTTTATTAAACTATCCCAATTATCACCTCGTAGTACGTGTAACCAGGCGCTGAGACCAAGACCGCAGTACAAATTGTACTGATTTGGATAATTGTCCCGAAAACCGATACCGTTTGGATCAGTTTTTATAAATAAACGTACCGTTTTATATCCGGAATGATACAACGGGATACTAATTTTCCGTAATTATAAATAGCCTTTTACCGTATTTTATTTCGTATCAAAATCATTTGCAGTAAGCTAATATATAATTTTCCAGAGAAAAACCCTAAATTCATAAACCTTTCTGAGAATCAAACCAACAATCAGAGGTGTTACCGAAGCCCGTTTGAAAAGCTCGAGTACTCAAAACGAAGGTCTTGAGGTGTTCTATCAAATTCTGTGTTCCAAATCACTGCAGAAATCAAGGTTTATTTTCTGAAAATTTATTTATTTTCGAATTAATTTTATTAAAAATATGAATTTTTGTTCGGATGATTGTTTGTATGATTTGATGCTTGCATGTTGTAGACCTTGTTTTCCTGATGATTTTCATATGTCATACTTCTGATTTGGAGTTCAATAACATGCTCAAAAGTGGGTTTAATTCTCCAATTTTAAAATTAGGGTTTATAACCCGTATGAATGTTTTCAATTGAAATTTGGGGCTTTTTGATATAGGGGTTATTAGCTATTGATTTATAGTGGATTATGCTCCTTATGAAATTTGTAATCGATTGGTATATAGCTCGCTAACAGAGGATGCTTGAATCGAAGGGAGTTGTGTTTTGAAGATTTTCGATGTTCCCCGGAAACCGGCAATGTTCTTGGCCAATTTCCGGCCAGGACAGGGACGATTGATGTGTTTTGATTGCATAAATAAGTTCCTGATAATGTGTAGATTAATTCTGGACAATTTGGTGGCCTGAGGTGGCCGGAATCGTGTTCTCCGACCACACTCCGGCGAGTCGACGGCGGGGGTTTGCAAAATTGCAAACAGGCCCCTGGACTTTTGGGGAAGAAACAGTTTAGTCCCCCACGTTTCCAGAGTTTGCATATTTTGGATTCATGTTTATAAATTATTTAAAAATCATATTTCCTATTTATTTTAATTATAAAAATTCGATTTTAATTTCTGAAAATTCCAAAAATTATTATTTTAATTTCTACCCCATATGCTAACATGAAGGGAGTTGCTCCAGTCATGACTCTACAAGCAGTCCTATAGACCCATAGTATCGGGATTATTTCATCCACCCAGTTATTCCTCGACTTCTCGATCCTCTTCTTTAGTCCATCCAGGATTTTTCGATTCGCAACTTCTGCTTGCCCATTGGCTTGCGGGTGAGCCACAGAGGTGAATCGTAACTCAATTTCATTCTCCTCATAATACTTCTTGAATTCCTCATTGTTGAAATGTGTTCCATTGTCAATGACTAGGATGCGGGGAATTCCATACCAGCACATGATATTTTCCCACATGAATTGTGCAACCTGCTTAGTTGTGATTTTGGCCAAAGGCTTTGGCTTCAATCCACTTAGTAAAATAATCAATGGCTACAATCAGGAACTTCCTTTGTGCTGTTGCCATGGGGAAAGGCCCCAGTATATCCATTCCCCACATAGCAAAGGGGATGGGCGAGTTGATGGAGGTCAGCATCTCGGGGGGTTGTCTAACGACTGGTGCGTGCTTCTGATAGTGGTCACACTTTTTCACATATTCTTTGGCATCAGCCATCATTTCTGGCCAATAGAAGCCTAAATGAGTTATCTTATGAGCTAAGGCCCTGCCCCCAAAGTGTTGCCCACAAATACCTTCATGTACTTCTTCAAGAGCCAAGCGTGCCTCATCGGGCCTGAGACGCCTTAAGTAAGGAACCACGAAAGATCTTTTGTACAGGATTCCATCTATCAAAGAGTATCTTAGTGCTCGAACAGCCAATTTTCGTGCTTCAGTAGCATCGTTCGGCAACCAACCGGTTTGAATGTGAGTCTTAATGGGATCTATCCATGACGTCCCCAGACCTATAGGAGCTACAAGCTTAACATCAATGCTCCGTGTCTTCAGAACGCGGAAGTACACACTTCCTGAACTTTCCTCTATCTCAGATGAAGCAAACTTTGATAATGCATCTGCCTTAGCATTTTCCTCCCTCGGATGTGCTCATCACAGCCCTTACTAGGCGAACATATTTAATAACTTCTCAATAGTTGAATAATTCAACTCAGCTCCATGCAGAATTTTACTAACATAGTACACGGGTTTCTGGATTTTCAGTTCCTCCTTAACCAATACAGGGCTCAAGGCACTCTCTGAAACGGCCAAGTACAAGTATAAGACTTCATTCAAAGATGGCTTGGCCAACAATGGGGCATGGGCCATATATTTCTTTAATTCCTCGAATGCCTTCTGGCTTTCCTCACTCCATACAAAATCCTTAACCTTCTTTAAGGACTTGAAGAACGACAAACACTTGTCCCCAGACTTTAAGATGAATCATCCCAATGCAGCAACCCTTCCGGTGAGCATTTGAACATCTTTGATAGTTTTTGGGGGCTCCATATCCAGGATTGCTTTTATTTTATCGGGATTCGCCTCGATTCCTCTCTTAGAGACCATCAATCCCAAAAACTTTCCAGACCCTACTCCGAAAGCACACTTCGTAGGATTTAACATCATCTTATGATATCTCAGGACCTCAAAAGCTTCCTCAAATGGGTTATATGGTCAGTCTTCACTAGACTCTTGACTAACATGTCATCAATATAAACTTCCATGGTCTTGCCAGTATGATCCTTAAAAATTTTATTTACCAACCTTTGACAGGTGGCTCCTGCATTCTTGAGACCAAATGCCATAACAAGATAACAATAAACACTAAAGTCAGTGATGACTGATACCTTTGGGACATCGCCCTTGTGCATCTTGATCTGATTGTATCCACTAAATCCATCCATGAAGCTCAGCATCTCATGCCCAGCAGTGGCATCTATCAAAGTATCTATCCTTGGCAACGGGAAACAGTCCTTAGGGCATACATCATTCAGATAAGTGAAGTCCAAACACATCCTCCATTTCCCATTGGCCTTCTTCACCATTAAAGGGTTTTATAACCATTCTGGAAATTATATCTCCTCAATGAATCCAGCCTCTAAGAGCATCTCTACTTCCTATTTTATAGCTTCTTGCCTCTCTGGGGCAAAACTTCTTTTCTTTTGCTTCACTGTCTTCCGATTTGGATCCACATTTAACTTGTGAGTGATCAATTCTGGGTCTATGCCTGGCATATCAGCTGCTGACCATGCAAACACATTACTATTTTCTTGCAAAAATTTCACCAACCTCCCTCTAAGGGGCTACTCTATTGTGGCTCCAACGAAAGTCACTTTCTCAGGATCCTCGGGAGCTAAAGGAATCGAGACCAAATCTTCTGCTGGCTTCCCTCTTTTCTCATCATTCTCTCGAATATCCAGATCTTCAATAGGCAGGACCTGCCCCCCGACTCCATCTGCCCTCAGTGAGGCCATATAGCAACTTCTATCCATTTTTTGATCTCCTCTTTCTTCTCCAATCCCATTCCGGGTGGGAAACTTCATTACTGAATGGTAGGAAGAAGGGACTTCCTTAAAGGCATGTATCCATGTTCTTCCCATTATAGCGTTGTAAGTCGAACTAGCCTTCACCACCACAAAGTCTAACATCTGTGTTGCTTGCCTTGGTTCCTGACCTATGGTTGTTGGCAACTTGATTATCCCTTCCACGGGGCACTCTACTCCAGCAAATCCATATATCGGCATATCGGTCGGGGTAAATTGAAGAATCATTATAACCCATCCTTAAAAAGGTGTCATGGAGCAAGATATCCATTGAAGCACCATTATCTACGAGGACCCTCACCGGGCTGTTTCCTATTATCGGTGTTATGACCAGCGGGTCGTCATGAGGAAATTTCACACCCTCTAGGTCAAAATCATCAAAAGTCATTGTTACTCCTGTCCGGGCCCTCTTCGGGGCTTCTCCAACACTATGCATAACCTCTCTTGTATATGCTTTCCTGGAGTTCTTGGATAATCCAGCAGCAGTTGGTCCTCCAAAAATCGTGTTTATTACAGGCCCTCGAGGCCGCTGCCCTCCAAAAATTGCATTTATAACCGGTCCTCTAGGCTGGGGATTCCGCCCCTTAATCGTCTTGGTCCCTCCTACGATCTTCAAATTTCTTTCTTCCATTATAATTCCTATCCCCTCCTTCTCCAGTGTATTTGTTCAATCTTCCTTTTTGAATGAGGAACTCAATTTCATCTTTCAGTTGTCTACACTCATCGGTGTCATGACCAACATCTTTGTGAAATCTGTAATACTTGCTCTTATCTAGCTTGGCAGGATCAACCTTCAAAGGTTTAGGCCAACGAACATCTCGATCTTTCTTGATTTCCATCAAGATCTGACTTCTAGGAGCATTCAGCTTAGCGTATTCAGTGAACTTTTGCCCAGGTCCTCCCTTCTTGGGGGTTGAATCAGGGTTTTACTCAGTTCTAGGATACTTGTCCTTAGCGATATATTCCAGGTCAGTTTTCCGCTTCTTGCCTCCAGCGGGCTCGTTACTCACTACGGTCTTCCTCGTGCTCTCTTCCACCTTGATGTACTTCTCGGCCCTATCTTGGAGCTGCAACATGCTTTCAGGGGGGCATTGGCCAAGGACATCTTGAAGAATTCATCCCTAGTTCCCTGTTGCAGTGCTATCATGGCTACCTTGTCATCAAGGTCCGGGACTTTTAAAGCCTCCTTTGTGAAACGATTCAGGTATTCTCTCAAGGATTCCTTTGCTCCCTGTACAATGCTCATGAGAGATGCTGAACTTTTCTCATGCACTCTCCCGCTGATGAACTGCTTAATAAAAGCCTGACTTAATTCTCTGAACGACCCAATAGAGTTTGGGGGCAAACGACTATACCACCTTTGAGCCATACCCGACAGGGTTTGAGGAAAGGCCTGACACTTAATAGCATCATTCACTGGCTACAACAACAGTGCATTAGAGAATGTCCTAACATGATTAGCGGGATCTCCCGTGCCATCATAAGCTTTGATAGTTTGCATCTTGAACTTCCTTGAGATATGGGCATTCATTATTTCTTCAGTGAAGGGCGGATAAGGATCATCGGGATCTCCAAAGGGAAGAATATTGCTTGGATCAGCCCTTGGGATAACAGCCCTTCTCTATATTGGACCATCCAGGTCTATGATAGGAGGAGGATTTCTCCCCCTAGGAGGTAGTGGGGGTCTGGTGGTCTGGTGCGCCTCCAAGTCGCGCTTCAGCCTTTGAATCTCAGCCTCGTGAGCCCTGATCCTTTCCTGCACTTCTTGGGGATTCATCCCTTGGGTGCTTCTAGGACGTTGGCTATCATCAACCATCGGCTCTTTGCCAGCAAGTCTCCTTCTTGGGGCTACTTCATCATCCGAAGATTCGGAGTCTCTCTCAGTATAAGGACCAGAAAATTCCTGATCCTCGGGGATAGGAGCCAAACCTCGTATGTAGGGGGCGACCGCCCTTGTGCTTCACTCCGTCCAGCATGTCCACTTCCTCCAACCTCGGGGTAAAGGGGCATCCCATAGGGGGGTTAGTAGTCACAACAGTTGAATACTCGTACCCAATGGGTCGAGAATTCACAGGTGCATGTAGTTGTTGAACTTGTGGATTCGTACCTTGAATAGCCAAGGGAATCATCCCTTGTGGCTGCGGTTCAGTTACCCCTATCTGGGCTTCTCCTTGGGTGACTGCATAAGTTGAATGAGGAGGTACCTCCACGGTTGACGAAATCACTTGGTTTGTCCCCGATGGTATTCCTTCCTCAAGAGCTCTAATTGTTCTCTGTTAGTCCCTTAACAATATAGCAAGAATTACAGAAGGGGGGTTGAATGGAATTCTTGAACCTTTTTCTTGAAATAAAAATGTTCAACTCAGATTATGGATATATTTGTTTTGATTAGCACAATGCGGAATGTAAACTTGAATGAATCAAAACATAAGTAATTAAAAACAAGAGGCTTTAAAAACTTTCTGGTGGATTTAAACGATTCCACCAGAGATATATTTAATATATCGAGAGGACTCTGTGTGCAGAAATGCTCATAGCTGCTTACTAAATAGAACTGCTAAGAATACAGGAAATGCTAAAGATAGTGCTTACAAAGATTTCTCTGTTGTTGTTTCTTAGCTATCTCGGTTATTTTTCTATTTGCTACTCTCTTGGTTTATATATTACCAAGATTACAAAGTCAAAAGAACTGAACAAATATAAAATCTAACAGTCTTGATCTTTGCTGCTTTTCGTCCTCTATTACCCAGTTAATGGGCTTCCACAGTGTACTTGTATCCAACTCAACGGCTGTGTGTCAGCTTTCACTGTTCAACTGATGTTTGAATCTTGATATTATCATCAGTCGACTTTCAGATCATCCGTCGATGACTTAATTGATCATCCGTCGACTGCTATGTTAAACATCCGTTGATAGTCATTTGATCATCCGTCGAAGCTTTGTTAAGCATCCGTTGGTAGCTATTTTGGTCATCCTTCGAAGCTTTGTTAATCATCCGTTGGTAGCTATTTTGGCATTTGACTTCATTTCACTTATACAGAATTACAAGACATTGCTTATGTACAGTTAATCAACCTATTCTGCATATCTAGTTAAAGTCAACATGACTTATATGCTACTCCAGATTCTATACAAAGGTACATACAACACTGTGCTACAAACTTATTATTACATAAGCTACTCACTCGATGGATAATAAGTTAATCATCCGTCGGGACTATAAAGAGTTATCCGTTGGGACTATAATTCTTATCCGTCGAGTGCTACATTATTTCACTAAGTAAAATCTACTTAGATGTTTTGTTTAGGTAATCATCAAGTACACAACAATCTCCCCCAATTTATGTCTACTGGAATTGTAGCCATAAATTAAGAGATACTTGATGATAACAAAACATCCTAAACATATATCTTTAAAGATAAGTAGATAAAACTGAAAGTGCTTCAATTTAAACAAAAATGTACAAGGTTTGGCTCATAGTCAGTTCAAGATGCTCCTCTAGTCTGAGCAGATTTTTCTAGTTTCTTGAAGGTCTGGATCTTCTTCCAAGCTTTATGTTGTTTTCTTCAATTTGATTCTGGAGCTGTCTGTGGAATTCTAATTCATCAGATTCTGAGAGATCTAACATTTCTTGCATTTCCAAGAGAGTCTCATTGCTAGAGATACTCAATTGGTCTTCTAATCTGAAGAATCTTCTCACACCCTTGTCATCCATGAATTCCATCAGCCAGTAGGGCCTTAGATGCACTCTTCTCCCTGTGTATGGGATGATAAGAGTTTTGGGTAGTGCATCTTTGGCTCTAACACTCCTTAGCTCTTCAATCTTCTTCAATACTAATCTTCTTGCAGTTATATTGAACCCAAAGTTTTTCTTGAAGGATGAATAGACTTTGATCAACACAGCTTGGCTTTCTTGAAGTATCCTGTGAAGAGGCCACTGAATCTCCCTTCCCCCTTTGTACTTGAACACCAACCTTTCAGGTAGGTTTCTGTATGCATCAATTGCCCTTACCTCATCCAGCTCCTCCAGATAAAGGTTTAGATCTGAGAATTCTTTGATGTCACACAAGTACAAGTAGTCTCCCCTGTTGACCTTGGGTTGAGTTTTGACTACTGACTTGGATTTGAGAGGTGACAGCTTCACTTTCTTGACTGCCCTTGATTTTGTCCTTCTTGGCTTAGTAAGAATTGGCAAGTTGAAGTCAGGAATTGGTAATTTATCCCACTCTATTGGCTCATCCTTTGGCATAATAGGCTCTCCATGTATGTTCCTGTAGGGGTCCACCACCCTTATGTCTTCAAATACCACAGAGGGCTTTGATGCTTGAGTTTCAGCTTGAGTGGATTCCTTTGGAAATTGATCTTCCAATTCCTTGTCAACAACATCCAACTTTCTTTTTTTTCTTTTAGCCAGTTCTTTCTTTCTTGGGGATTTCTTCTGTTTTTCAATCTTCTTCTCTGATTCAGTAGCTTGAGATGGTTGAGAGGGAATTTGTTGAGAAGAATTCACAGCCTGTAGCTTGGCCAAGATAGCAAACTGTTCTTTCTTTTGTTTAGACTTCTTTGCATCTAGAGCAGCTTGCCTCTTTTCCTGCTTCAATCTGGCTTATTCTTCTTCCTTTGCATGAGCAAATTGTGGATGTCCAGCTACCACATAAATTTCCTTCCCATTTCTGAATATCTTTGCAATTCTCTTTCTTGAGGCTGAATCAGCTGGATCTTTGTAGAGGAGAATAGATCTTGACAGAAGCTTCTTTTCATCAGGCTTGGGTGTCTCATACACAGAATCCATAGGGTTCTTCAAAGATAACTTTGGATAGTTTGCCCTTGGTTTAAGAATTATCTCAGCCTTTATAGTCTTGATGCAGGAAGATTGTCCTTTCTCCAGATAGTTCATGCTCATCTCATTCACATTGATTGGCTTGACATGAGAGTGATGGATGGCTGACTGATCTGGTTCCTTGACTAATTGAAACTTTTTCTGTATTTCCTCATCAATCTTTTTCCAGTTGATCAGAGTCAACTCTCCTTTATCATCATCTTTCAAATTTGTTGCTGCTGCATTTATAAGATCTATACCATCTGCAACTGGTGGCTTGGAGATAGTAATTGAAGGTACAATTACTTTGCTGATTTGAACTAGAAGTTTCTCCCCCTCAGTTGGTCCTTTCTCCCCCTTACTTGATTCTCTCTCCCCCTTTTTGTTATCATCAAGTGGAGGAGTTAGGCCTTGTGCTTTAGCCAGTTGCATAAGAAGATTTGTCTGAGTCTGTTGATTTTGAAGAAGTAGAGCCACTGAATTCTCAATAACCTGAACTCTGTTCTCCAGCTTGGCTATCTTCTTGTCAGAATCTGATTCTCTCCTTAATCTTAGTAATAGATCATGCATGGTACCATATGGAATTATTAAATCCAGCTTCTCGGAGTTATATGTCTTTAAGTCAGCTATATCCTTTTTCAATTCATCCACACTGAGATTCTGTCTTGAGTGTTGGATCGTCATTAAATGTAAGGAGTCTAGGTGAGCTTGAAGAACAGCCTTGGTACCCGCATCTAAAGCTTCCTGAAGGGCCTGCTGAATAACTATTACTTGTTTTACCAAAGACACCTCAAATTGCCCTGGTGAAAATTCCTTTGCCCATGCCCATTTAGGTAAACTGAAAGCAGAACTTGGGCCTTCAGCTCCCCCTAAGTTCATGCTTCCATCCAAACAACCAAAGTCATCATCATCAGAATTTACTCCAAATTCTTCAGATGGCTCTCCAGCTTGAGAAGGCATTCTGTTCACGGCAGCTTTATCTCTTTGAAGAGATTCTGTGGTGTGCACTAAATTCAAAGTCTGCTCTGCCTCCACATTGCCCTGAGCAGCCAACAGTTGATAGGCTGAAACAGGGTGAGTAAAAGTGTCAGCATCCAAGGAAATGTTATCAATTACAGCTTTGTAATGTAGCTGAAATTGTCTTTCCTTTTCAGCATCATCCACAATCATTGACTCACTAGCAATGGCTGGTTCCATCCTTATTTCTCCAGTACCTGCCTTTCTCTCATATTCTCTCTTTTGTTATATCAGGGTCTCACCCTGGCTCCCCACCCTCACCTTCACCTACTAAGGTGGGACTCCTCTCACTCACTTTTGCCAATCCTGAATGAATGGATTGCTGAGATTCACTCTTTTCCTCTCCTTTTGCCTGGGAGTAACCCAGCCTCTCACTCAATGCACTCTCCTCTCTCAGTCCTAAAAGTGATTGTATTACCACCAAATCTTCTGCACTTGAAATTATTGAAGTTTGAAGTTGTGTAGAGACACTCGACGGATAAGTGATATCCGTCGGGTGAGTGGTAAAGCTATCCGACGGATAACTGCTGTTAAGCTTATCCGTCGGGATACAATCACTACTCGACGGATGAGCAATATCCATCGAGAGAGTAGAAATGAATGAGGTGGGAAGAGAAACTATTGTTGACTCTGTGTTGATTGAAGTTATTTGAGGCACATATGTCATAATAGAATCAGAAAGAATTGGCAAGTGAGCCAACAAATCATCTAAAAGATGATGCTCATTTGCACTAGATTTTGGCTTCCCCAACAGAGTTAAAGAAGGGGAATCAGGAATTGAAGTGTTTATCATGTCCACTTCCAGTGAGTTAGTTGGTGAGTATTGTGTTTCTGTGGCTTCTATTATGAGAGATTTTGGCTGTGACTCCACATTTATTGGAGCCACATCAATCTGAATTTGAGAAGGTGCAGGGACTGTGTCTTTAGCACCAGTTTGCACTAAGTGTGTGCCCTGTGCATCCCCAGTTGTTTTGGATTTCTTCTTTCTAGTGTAAGTTTGGTGTGAGCTTGTGTCCCTAACCCTCTTGGCCTGTGCTCTTGGATGAGAGCTTTGTTCAATAGCCACATCCTTTTGGGAGGATGCCGCTAGAAATAAGCTTTTGTCATTTTTAAGCACTACAGTTTGTTGGGAAACTGCAGTATGGCTATGCTGGGATTCACTCAACTCTCCAACCTTATCCTTGGGGTTTCTTTGATGTTCACCCCTTCCCTCACCTATCTTACCCTCCTTCACACTCCCCTCTTTGGCTTTGGTAGATTTTTGAACTGGTACCTTTTGAGAGATACCAGAGGGGGTTTTCTTTGATTTGGATTTAGAAATTGCAGCTGTTTTGGCAGCTTTGTTAGGAAACTGTTTGGTCATTGTCACAGTTGTCATAGCTATGCCTGAAGTCAAAGAAATAGAAGAGATTGGAATAGTTGAGGGTCTGGATGAACTTACCTCACTTACCTGAGGTGTTAGCATTACAGGAAAATAGAACATTGGCACATCCTTGTGATGGTTGGCTCTGTTCAAGTCTGCAATGATTCTTCTCTCTTGAACCCAACAAGCTAATTTGTTGTTTGGGTTCTCAAGTTCAATCTCTTGACAAAGATGGTTAGCCAAAAACATAAAAAATCTAGCATAGTAAATATTCTTTCCTCTTTTGGCTAAGTCACCTAGTTTAAAACCTAACTCATACACAACAAGGTCACTGAAATTGTAATATTTGTCTGTAACTAGCATGTATAGCATGTTAAGCATGGAAATGTTCACAGAATCAAAATTACTGATTTTTCCAGAAAAGACTTTAGTTACTACATCACACAAGTAACTCCATTCCTTCCTAAGACCTAGTCTTCTAATTTCACTTAGTTTTGCAGTAGGAAGTGCATAATGAATGGAATTGAGCATATTGACAATATCAGTGTCAGTGTGTGGTACAGTTACATTATCATCAGAAATCTTGAAACATGCTTTTATGACATCACTATTGATACAGAAATCATTACCTTTGATGGTTAGAGTGATGGTTTTGTCAGTAGAGTTATAGATTGCTGTTGTCCACATCTCCTCAACAACTTCACAATAAATTGTGGGTGATTCCAGCATGGCAAAACTTAATTTGCAGTTGTTCACGAAGTCCATCATCTTATTATAGTCTTCAGATTGCTGAATCCCCTTATTGACCAAGGCAGTGAAGTTGTTCTTCTCATAGATGAACCCAGTCTGTGACATGATCTTAACTACGGGTGCCATTGTTAGAGAAGAAAAGCTTGAAGAGAAAGAGGATTTTTGCTTGAGAGAGAATGAAGTAACACAGTTGAATTTGAGAATGATAAAAGAAAATGATTAGAATGAAATAAGCTTTTATACTTTACTCAAAATCAACTGATAAAAATAATAAAGAGAAGTAAATTACCCAATAGAAATTGTCTAAAATAGCCGTTTTAAAATAAACTGTAAAAATTCTACCCATTATCCGTCGTGTAATGCTTACAAACTGTAAGTATACTCGATGGATAATGTTCAGGGAATTAACGGTTAAGATTTAGACACTTCGACGGATGAGGATAAGTTGATATCCGTCGAGCTTTAAAATACTCCAGAAAAGTAATTGATTTTTATTTACAATTTGTATATCGACGGATGACTCAACTCGATGGATAATGGTCATCCGTCGAGATGCAAATTTTGACTTAGCCAAAATTTTCATCCAAGACTAAAAATCAGTTAAATTTCTGGCTACTTTTCAACTTGCAAAATAATTCAGATAAATTCAAGAGTAATTAAGCATACCTAACTCACTTACCAACCTAGAAAAGGTGGATTCATCCAGTGGCTTGGTAAAAATATCTGCAAGTTGCTTCTCACTTGGAACAAAATGTAACTCTACGGTACTATTCATTACATGTTCCCTTATGAAATGGTACTTGATGTCTATATGCTTTGTCCTTGAATGTTGCACTGGATATTCAGTGATGGCAATTGCACTTGTGTTGTCACAGAAAATAGGAATCCTTTCAACTTGCAAACCATAGTCTAGCAATTGATTTTTCATCCATAAAATCTGTGCACAGCAACTGCCAGCAGCAATATATTCAGCTTCAGCTGTAGAAGTAGAAACTGAATTTTGCTTTTTACTGAACCAGGACACAAGCTTGTCTTCTAAAAATTGACAGGTTCCTGTTGTGCTTTTTCTATCAATTCTGCAACCTGCATAATCTGCATCTGAATAACCAGTTAGATCAAAGCCGGAATCTCTAGGATACTAAATGCCAAGGTTTGGTGTTCCTTTGAGATATCTGAAGATTCTCTTAATAGCTATCAAATGAGACTCTCTAGGATCAAGCCTGAAATCTAGCACACAAACTATGTAGCAAACATTATATCTGGCCTACTAGCTGTTAAGTATAGAAGTGAGCCAACCATGCCTCTATAACTTGAAATATCCACAGACTTTTCAGTAGTGTTTAGTTCAAGCTTAGTTGCAGTGGCCATGGGAGTTTTTGCAGATGTGCAATCCATTATATCAAACTTCTTTAAAAGATCAAAAATATATTTAGTTTGACTAATGAATATTCCATCACTAACTTGCTTAACTTGTAAACCAAGAAAGTAAGTTAGTTCTCCCATCATACTCATTTCATACTTGCTTTGCATCAGTTTGGCAAACTTTTTACAAAGTTTCTCATCTGTAGAGCCAAAAATAATATCATCTACATAAATTTGAACAAGTATGCTAGAGCCATTCACATTTCTGAAAAATAAAGTTTTATCTACAGTACCTCTTGTGAAGTGATTTTCCAAAAGGAACTTTGATAAAGTGTCATACCAGGCTCTAGGTGCTTGCTTCAGTCCATAAAGTGCTTTCAGTAGATAATAGACATACTCTGGGAAATTTGGATCTTCAAAGCCAGGAGGTTGACTTACATACACTTCTTCCTCCAAATCTCCATTCAGAAAGGCACTTTTGACATCCATTTGATAGACCTTGAAATTGGCATGGGCTGCATAGGCTCAGAAGATTCTGATGGCTTCAAGTCTTGTAACAGGAGCAAATGTTTCATCAAAATCTATTCCTTCTTGCCGACAATAGCCTTTAGCAACCAATCTTGCTTTGTTCCTTACTACTATGCCATTTTCATCCATCTTGTTTCTGAATACCCATTTGGTGTCTATTGGATTCTTTCCTGTAGGCTTGGGTACCAGCTTCCATACTTTATTCCTTTCAAATTGGTTTAGCTCCTCCTGCATAGCTAAAATCCAATCAGGATCTAACAAGGCTTCTTCTACCTTCTTTAGTTCTTCCTTAGACAGGAAGCTGCTGTATAGACATTCTTCTTGAGTTGCTCTCCTGGTTTGAACTCTGGAAGAAACATCACCAATAATCAGTTCAAAGGGGTGATCTTTTGTCCATTTTCTTGGTTGAGGTAGATTAGCCCTAGATGAAGAGACCTCAATGTTGTCTTGATGTGTGATTGAGTTTTGATTGCTAGAAACTCCCCCGAGTTTGTGGATCTTTGATTTGAGATTGGGGTGCTTTCTATGGGTGATCTGCCTTGACTTCCTGCTCCTTTTGATAACCCGACGGATGGTGAATTTTGAGTATCGACGGATGAGGCAGGTTGTCTTCCGACGGATGAAGCGTTATGTAACTCAACGGATGTTGAGTTTTGTGCTTCATTTGTAGTAGATTTGTCTGCATTATCCTTAGACACTATTTCTTGATCACTTTCATCATCACTTTCATCACTGACCATCTCAACATTGTCGAATTTGAGGCTCTCATGGTAATCTCCATCTTTTAGTCCTTCAATCTTTTTATCATCAAACACAACATGTATAGATTCAACAACAATGTTGGTTCTTAGATTGTAGACTCTATATGCTTTACCAACAGCATATCCAACAAAAGTTCCTTCATCTGCTTTAGCATCAAACTTCCCATTTTGATCAGTTTGATTTCTCAGAATATGGCATTTACAGTCAAAGACATGAAAAAAGTTCAGAGTTGGCTTCTTGTTCTTGAACAATTGATAAGGTGTCATGCATCTTGCTTGATTAATCAGAGAGATGTTCTGAGTGTAGCATGCAGTGTTTACAGCTTCAGCCCAGAAGTATGTTGGTAGTTTTGATTCTTCAAGCATTGTCCTTGCAGCTTCAATAAGAGATCTATTCTTTCTTTCCACTACTCCATTCTGTTGTGGAGTCCTTGCTGCTGAAAACTCATGAAAGATTCCATTTTCCTCACAAAATGCTCTCATGATATAGTTCTTGAACTCAGTTCCATTATCACTCCTGATTCTTCTAAGTTTGAAATCAGGATGATTGTTAACTTGCCTTATGTGATTGATGATGATTTCACTAGCTTCATCCTTGGACTTTAGGAAATAGGTCCAAGAGAACTTTGAGAAATCATCTACAATTACTAGGCAAAATCTTTTCTTTGAGATTGACAATATATTGACTGGTCCAAACAAATCCATGTGAAGCAGTTGTAGAGGCTCTTCAATTGCTGAATCAAGTTTCTTCCTGAATGATGCTTTAATCTGCTTCCCTTTTTGGTAGGCATCACACAGTCCATCCTTTGTAAACTCCACCATAGGAATGCCTCTAACTAGCTCTTTCTTTACCAGCTCATTCATGGTCTTGAAGTTCAAATGGGATAGCTTCTTGTGCCATAGCCAACTTTCATCTTGACTTGTTTTACTGAGAAGACAAGTTACAGATTCTGCTTTAGTTGAGTTGAAGTCAGCTAGATACACATTTCCTCTTCTCACACCTAGTGAGAACCACTTTGTTGTTTTGATTATTAATCACAACACAGGTTTCTTTGTTGAAGGTTACTGAGTTGCCTTTATCACAAAGCTGGCTGATACTCAACAGATTGTGTTTGAGACCATCCACTAAGGCAACCTCTTCAATGATGACATTGTCCTTTGAAATCAAGCCATATCCCATAGTATAACCTTTGTTGTCATCTCCAAAAGTGATACTTGGGCCAACTCTCTCTTCAAACTCTGTGAGCAGGGTAGAATCACCAGTCATGTGTCTTGAACAACCACTATCCAAGTACCAAAGATTCCTTCTGTTTCCCTGCACACATCAAAATCAAATCAAGTTGATTTTGGTACCCAAGTTTCCTTGGGTCCTGCCTTGTTAGCTTTCTTCTTCTGTTTCTTAGGTCTTAACTCATTTGACTTAGGAATTTCAGATTCTTTCTTAGTCATTTGGGTTGGGCCTTTGAAACCACTAGATGCAACAGAATTATCATGCATGTTATGGCTAACAGGAAATGGCATGCTTGGTGCAAACATGTTATTCCAGTAAGGCATGCTAAATGGCATTTGAGGCATATTGTATGCAGCATAATATGGATTAGGTGTAAATGGCATATTAGTAAACTGTGCATTCATGTTCTGTGTAGGCATAGCATTAACAGACATGGGAGGCATGGCATTCATGTTAGAGAATTGAGGCTGAACAGACATGGCATAGCATTAACAGACATGGGAGTAGGCATGGCAGATTTGCAATTAGCAGACAAATGATTTACACTACCACATTTGATACAGATTTTTCTAGGAGCATATTTGTCAGGTGTGTAGTTATTATGTTTGTTAATCCCTACTTTACCATTCCTATTGTTTTTCCTTTTAGTCTCTGTTTTTACCTCTATCTTCTCAAGTCTGTCACTTAACTGTTTGACAGTCATGTGACCAACATTAGCCTTCTTCCCTTTCTTGGCTTGACTTGACTCTCCTGAAACAAAGTTCTTGGAAACAGACCCATACTTTTCATTTAGCTTGGTTAATTTGGCTTTGCTAATGGGTTTGCTCACAGCTGACGGATGAATATTTTTATCATTCGACGGATAACACTTTTTGTTATCCGATGGATAGTTCTCATCATCCGTCGAGTCTACATCTGTCAGCAATCCATCTACCAAAATAGGTTCTAGTTTCTCCTTATTCTTTTTCCAGGCTTCATCACAAAAAGACTCAATTCCTTGAACCTTGGTGATTTGAGCATGAACATCTCTGGATGTTTTCCATGCTTTAATCACCTCCTGTTCACGATCGAGCTGCTTCTTTAAAATTTCTTCCTTTTTCAAGGACTCAGTTAATTCCTCCTTGGCAATTCTACACTCAATTTTTAGTTTCTCAAACTCAACAAACTGAGACTCAAGCACATTATTCCTCTCACTCAAAAACAAGTTATTTTCTTTGATTTTAGCATTTTCTTTAGTGAGGGACTTAAGTGTAACACGGAAATGATACAATTCTGTAGACATGTCATTTATTGCATCATTACACTCAGCTTTATATAAATGTGCAAGGTTTGTAGTGATTACCTGATTGCTTGAGGAACTTGTCTTTGTTTCATCAGACTTGGCCATAAGGGCTAGATTGACATAGCTGACATCCTCATCTTCATCCAAACCCTCAGCTGCCCAGTCATTCTCTTGTGTAATAAAAGCCCTTTCCTTCTGTTTCAGTAGATCAAAGTATTTTTGCTTATAATCCACAGACTCAAATCTTTTCTTACTGGAATCTGACTTTCTACACTCATTTGCAAAATGCCCTGCCAAGCCACATTTGAAACACTTGAATTTTGATTTATCCACCATGTTTCTATTTCGCTTGGCAGCTCCAAAGTTCTTCTTGAACTTGAGCTTGGCAAATCTTCTTGAAAGGAATGCTAGGTGCTCATCAATGTCCTCCATGTCATCTTGGCTCAATGAATCTTCACTTTCTGCAGCTAGCCCTTTACCCTTGCTTTCACAGGCCTTTGAAGTTGATTCCACAGCTTCCATCTTCACTTCCTTCTCCTTTTCCAGTTCAGCCACTAGTGCAATGGATCCTCCTTTCTTCTTTCCTCTCTCCATTCTTTCATCCTGCTCTATCTCAAGCTCATAGGTCTTCAGAATGCCATGCAGTCTCTCCAAAGTAAATCCTTATAATCTTGTGAGTTTCTCAATGAGACTGTCATTGGTTTCCATTCCTTGGGAAGAGATCTGAGAAATTTCAGATTGGAATCTTTAGTCTGATAGACTCTTTCATGCAATTTAAGAGCATTTAGTAGCTTTTGAAATCTACTAAAAATGTCAGTGAGTGACTCACTTTCTTCATTGTGAAAATGCTCATATTGCTGAATCAGGAGCTGCATTTTATTTTCTCTTACTTGCTCAGTACCATCACAGATTATCTGTATTGTGTCCCAAACTTCCTTGGCAGTCTTGCAGTTGATGATGTTATCAAACATGTCTGCATCAACACCATTGAACAGAATGTTCATGACCTTTTTATCTTTCCTGACTTGTTCAATATCAGGATCAGACCATTCATGCCTTGGCTTTGGAACAGATGGTTCATTTCCTGTTGCAGCTCTCATAGGAACATGAGGGCCTCTTTCTATGCAGTCCACATAGGCATCATCTTCAGAAAGCATATGAAGATGCATCTTTACCTTCCAATGATGGTAATTATCTTTATCAAGAAAAGGAATCTTGACTCCAACATCTTTCTTGTTCATCTTGCTGAATTATTTTGATCATTAAACTCTTTGTAGATTAAGAGCTTGCTCTGATACCAATTGTTAGTCCCTTAACAATATAGCAAGAATTACAGAAGGGGGGTTGAATGGAATTCTTGAACCTTTTTCTTGGAATAAAAATGTTCAACTCGATTATGGATATATTTGTTTTGATTAGCACAATGCGGAATGTAAACTTGAATGAATCAAAACATAAGTAATTAAAAACAAGAGGCTTTAAAAACTTTCTGGTGGATTTAAACGATTCCACCAGAGATATATTTAATATATCAAGAGGACTCTGTGTGCAGAAATGCTCACAGCTGCTTACTAAAAAGAACTGCTAAGAACACAGGAAATGCTAAAGATAGTGCTTACAAAGATTTCTCTGTTGTTGTTTCTTAGCTATCTCAGTTATTTTTCTATTTGCTACTCTCTTGGTTTATATATTACCAAGATTACAAAGTCAAAAGAACTAAACAAATATAAAATCTAACAGTCTTGATCTTTGCTGCTTTTCGTCCTCTATTACCCAGTTAATGGGCTTCCACAGTGTACTTGTATCCAACTCAATGGCTGTGTGTCAACTTTCACTGTTCAACTGATGTTTGAATCTTGATATGATCATCAGTCGACTTTCAGATCATCCGTCGATGACTTAATTGATCATCCGTCGACTGCTATGTTAAACATCCGTTGATAGTCATTTGATCATCCGTCGAAGCTTTGTTAAGCATTCGTTGGTAGCTATTTTGGTCATCCGTCGAAGCTTTGTTAATCATCCGTTGGTAGCTATTTTGGCACTTGACTTCATTTCACTTATACAGAATTACAAGACATTGCTTATGTACAGTTAATCAACCTATTCTGCATATCTAGTTAAAGTCAACATGACTTATATGCTACTCCAGATTCTATATAAAGGTGCATACAACACTGTGCTACAAACTTATTATTACATAAGCTACTCACTCGATGGATAATAAGTTAATCATCCGTCGGGACTATAAAGAGTTATCCGTCGGGACTATAATTCTTATCCGTCGAGTGCTACATTATTTCACTAAGTAAAATCTACTTAGATGTTTTGTTTAGGTAATCATCAAGTACACAACATATTCACAACATTCTCCGTGTTCTCGCCATGGTTGTTGTTGCGTTTTTCCCACAGACGGCACCAAATGTTATGGATTAAAAACTAAGGAATATAATTGTTATATTTATTACTAAGGAACGTGAACTTCGAGGCTCGATTTGACTGCTCTTGTGTTTCTTGACTCGATCTGCCTTAACAAGATGCCTACGTACCTTGCTGATTGCCAAGGATGAAGTCAAACAACGTAGTTCTGATATGTGGGGTGAGGCCCCTTATATAGATGTTGGGAGTCCTTGAATTGGACTTGGGGTATAAAACTTGGTGGTCAAGTCTCTGAATTAGAATGGACTTTGGAGTCCTAGGAAGTAGGAAGCTGATTTCATATCCCATGAGGTCCCTTGGAGGCCAATCTCCAAGGATTTATATTCCCACCAGGACTCATCTTAATAGCTGTTTTTCTCCCTTATTAATTAATTACGAAATTAATTAATATTCAGGATTTTGGGCCTTCTTTGTTCCATCAGGCCTGATCTGGTCCATCAGGCCTGATCAATGTGTTAATCTTTTTTGGTCTGAATATCATATATCTTCTTATTGGGCCTTGCAGCCCAAATTATGTGTAATTAATACAACATTAACTACGTAACCAGGATTTATTTATTCCCTATCAATGACCAAACACGTGTTTTTTTACCTAAGCTAAGTAATTTGGTTTCAAGGCATTACAAGTAACTAGCTTCAGAAATCGCAAACCAAACGAGGTCTATGTGTAATCGAACAATAGGAGTGTATTCTTTCTTTGGTAGAGCTTATTTAAATAATGGAAGTTATTTACTATTTAAATAATGGAAGTTATTTACTGAAAAATTACATCAACAACAATAATTATAAATTTACAATATTGTATATATTATAGCTTTATTAATATAAATATAAAAACTATATAAATTTTATATAAATGATAAAGAATGAATCAAATAAATCAATTCGTAAATAAACGTATATAATTATTTACTTATTTTCATGTCAGGCATGTTCACAAGTATAGATAATATTCAAAAAAATATATATAATTATATCTTTATCATTTGTTCACTAATTATATCAACTAGTATATTCTCGAATTATATTAGTCCATAAACATGTTCACGAGTATTGATAACTCTGTTTCTTCCCGAGTCTTCTCCTTTCTCACGTAAGCTAGAGCTCAGCTTCCGTAGCGGTCGGAGTGAGGTTAACCTGCTAGACAGGGGTCTCTGCAAAACTAGAACCGGAGGGGGGGTTGTTTTCCGCGGCAACTCCGGTGTGAGAGTAAGAAATGGGGTTTCTTGAAGAAGAAAAAGAAGAGGGAAGAAGGAGCTATTCAAAATATGTGTAATGGTATGTGTATAGGTGTGTAGCAGTCAAATGTTTTTCAACCCCTAAAACCCTCTTTTTGGGGCCTTTTATAGGTCCCAAGATTTAGGGTTTTTGGGGTTTGTACCTCTTCATCCTGGCCTTTGATCATTCTTGGTTGGTGATTGATTGGACGGTTCGGATGGACTGTATGGTCAGGTGTCCTTTCTCCTATCAGAGTTGCCTTGGGATCTTTACCTATGGACGGCTGGGATGCAATTGTTCCATTTTGGGTAACATGAGACAGTTGACTCTTTTGTCCTGTGCCACGTGGCACCGGGGACCACCCCGGCTTGGGCCTGGGGTGTTATCTCTTTGGGCTTCTGTTCCTTTATTTGGGTTTGGTTACTTCTGGCCTATCATTTTATCACTCCTTTGATTTGTGGCCCTTAACCCCGGGCCGTTGTTGGATACAAGTCCCCGGGGTTGTGTTTGGGTAGGCCTTTTGGTTTTTGTCATTTGGAAAAATTTGATCATTTTTCCTTTGATTTGTGGCCCCTAACCCCGGGGTGTTGTTGGATACAAGTCCCCGGGGTTGTGTTTGGGTAGGCCTTTTGGTTTTTGTCATTTGGAAAGATTTGATCATTTTTCCTTTGATTTGTGGTCATAACCCCGGGGTGTTGTTGGATACAAGTCCCCGGAGTTGTGTTTGGGTAGGCCTTTTGGTTTTTGTCATTTGGAAAAATTTGATCATTGTTCCTTTGATTTGTGGCCCCTAACCCTGAGGTGTTGTAGGATACAAGTCCCCGGGGTTGTGTTTGTGTAGGCCTTTGGTTCTTGACCTTTAGAAAAATGTTTTCATTTTTCCTTTGATTTGTGGCCCCTAACCCCGAGGTGTTGTTGGATACAAGTCCCCGGGGTTGTGTTTGGGTAGGCCTTTTGGTTCTTGACACTTGGAAATTTTTTATCTTTTTTCCTTTGATTTGTGGCCCTAACCCCGGGGTGTTGTTGGATACAAGTTCCCCGGGGTTGCGTTTGGGTGACTGGATGCAGATGCGACAGGTGGGTAGTACTTTTAGCGCTTTTCCCGGAGTGTCAGGTGGTGGTTGAGCTTCTTGTACGAATATATGTCTGTGTATATGTATATATACGAAACGTTACAATTTTCCCCCCTTTTCTCCTCAAAAGCCGCGCTTGTTAAATAATTACAGCGATGTAATCATTAACTGCAACGGTTATTTTCTGGACGCTCAGGATTGTGCCACGTGTCTTCATTCGACGGACACGATTATGTGGCAGTTGAGTGGGTTACCTCTTCATTTGTGCCTATAAATACTCCACCTTTGTCATTTCTTTTTTCTTTACGCGATTACAAACACAAAAACTCTCTGCAACTTTTCTCCAAGGTGAATTTGGGAGCTTTTCTCTTTGAAGCCGCCTTATTTGGGCTTTTTCTTTGTTTTTGTGACTGTCGTGACATGTGTTGTAGGCGTATATATGTATGTATAGGTTGTGTGATGTACTTTGGTGTTTTGATTTTAAGGTTAACTGTTTATGAGTAGCTTTTGTGTTTCTTTCTTTTTCCTTTTCTTCCTGAAATGGCATAGACTCCGGGGTTATATGGTTAGGAGGGGTAGAAGGAAACAATTGGCTAACCTTAAACGTAGACCTGACCGTCCCCATTTTGGATTTCCCGAACATTCTTCAAGTGACTCTTCCCTGGAACCAGAAAATATGTCTCCCCGTTGCCAAGCTGTAGTTGAGGAGTTGCCTACCTTCCTTTTAAACCCCGGGCAAACTTTGGGTAGAAGATATGGGTCTTGGGTAGACGTAGATCACTACTTTATTTAGACCCGTGAGAATAGTCCTCCCCACGATTACTACTTCAGGGACCTTACTACCACTTACAGGCTCGGGGGCATAGAACCTTATGATGGGGCCCGTATGGATCAGCTTTTCTATAATGCTTCCGGACTAGATATGTTCCAGCTCCCCGTCATCCCGACCTCTCCGAGTATACCTTTGAGCAGATAGATGATCTGGTGAAGGCCGTTTTCCATTTCGGGGATGATAGGGAGTGGAGGTGGCCCGAGCCTCACGAGAGGGTTTATCACCGCCCCGTTGGTGGTTGGGTAGGAAGTCCTCTAGAGCATCTACGTAGCATGAGGCCCAACCTTCCTCAATTTACCAAGTCTTTGTGTCATGATGTCTACGGGATATCTTTCACCCAGTTGGCCCCGAATTCTGTTCCTGCTGCCATGTAAAGAAGTATCTTCCCATGTTTAAACTTTTCCACTACCTTTTTAAGATTAAGAAGTCCATCTTGCCTCCCCTTTTTGAGTTTACCTTTAATATAGATGGCTGTGGGCTCCCCTTCCGATGCCAAAAAAGCACTCGTCTTTATGTTGAACTCGCTCCGGGGCTGGCACCAGGAGTTCATCTTCGTCCGGGGCTGGGACCTGGAGTTTATGCCTTTGTACAAAACTGCTTTAAAAAATAACAGGTTCCCATCTGAGCGGCTCGGTGGAGATGCCCTGGTGAAGATGTATGATTTTATGGTTGCTCTTGGTGCCCAGTGGACCCGGGATACCTTTTTAGATAACAAAATATTGTTTAATGTTGGCTGTAAGTGCTTTACATTAGTAGTTTTTTGCTTGTACTTTTCTTCATGCATATCTTTGCCCTGGTGCTTCTTTTTAAAATCATTGCTCCTTGTGCAGGTCTTCCCTTCCTTAACCCTTTCCATCACGCTATGTCGCAACAATTCAAGGATTTGGCCGGAAGGTTCAAGAAGATCGGTGGCGATGTGCAGTTGGACTCGGGAAAGAAGACAGCTGGTGTGGGTAGTGGCTCTCAGGCCCGGGGTGCTGGTTCCTCGGGAAATAGTGTAAGGCAAAGTGCCCCGGTGGTTACTACACCTATTGTCCCAGAGCCCGATGAGGTTGAGGTGCTGGAGTTAGACGAGGAAGAGGTTGGAACTTTGCATCCTCGCAAGAGAAAGGCTGTGGAGGAAGTTGCTGGTGGTTCCGGAACCCCCCAATGTAGGAGGGTTTCTGCTTCGGGCCCTACCGAGGAGGAGAGCCAAAAGTTGGTGGAGGAGGATGCGTTGAAGAACCTCTTAGCCCGGATGATGTTGGATGATCGCCGGAATGAGATGTTTGAGAACTATGCCACCCCTGCTGACTTCGATTGCTATGTCAAGGAGGATCTAGATACCTTCCTTGATCATCTGGTTCGGGATGTTTCAGAGGTAAGACTGTTCCCTTATTATTTTCCTTCCTATCTTTGCATTAGTACTGAGTCGTTTATTTTCAGGCCAACGCTCGGATCAGCGGCTGTTCCACCATTCTTCATAATTACCGCATAAGGGAGGCCAAGAATAAAGCCGCGGTGAAAGGAGCTGTCTAAGGAGAAAAAAATATTAACAAGTACCGGGAGGTGAAGGAGAGGGAGTCCCGTGAGCATAAGAAGGCTGTTGCTGAGGCGGTGAAAGCTCGGGAGGCTGCTGAGCAGGTGGTTGGATCCCTCCGGGCGGAGGTGGAGAACTTGAAGAAAGAGCTTGCTGCCAGGCCCCGGGAAGAGGTGGTGCTTGAGTCCTTCCGGGGTACCCCAGCTTACTACGAGGAGCTCAACAACAAGATCTTTGAGAAGGTCAACATTTGATGGGACATTGCTTCTGCTTATCTGGCTGAGAATCCAGGTGGTGATATGGACGGATTCATAGAGCTGTACCTCGCAGAAGAGCTCTATCATGAAGAAGCCAAAGCTGCTGAGGCAGGGTACTTCCGGGGCACAGCCGCCTCCGCCTCCCGAAGAGGGTCGCGAGAGGACTCCTCCTCCTCCCGAGAACTGAAGAATGAAGACCCAGGCTTTGCTGCCTTGTAATTTGTTTTTCATAGTTTGCTGTCATTTCAGAATTAGCCCTTGTGGCTTTTAGACTTGTTATTTGGATTTCGTATAACTCCGGTTAGAATTTGTCCCGGGGCCTGGTTTGCCTCGGGAATGTATATAAATATATTTCCATTTCCATATATGGTTTTCGATGTCTTGTGTTTGATATTTTTTCTAAGTACGCATGGTTTGTGTACTGGTCCCCGGGATGGGGTTTAAAATTTTTCTAATTACGCATGGTTTGTGTAATGGTCCCCGGGATGGGGTTTAAAATTTTAACTGAATAAAATTTTTGTAAGTACACATGGTTTGTGTTATGGTCCCCGGGATGGGGTTTAAAATTTTAACTGGATAAAATTTTTCTAAGTACATATGGTTTGTGTAATGGTCCTCGGGATGGGGTTTAAAATTTTAACTGGATAAAATTTTTTTAAGTACACATGGTTTGTGTAATGGTCCCCGGGATGGGGTTTAAAATTTTAACTGGATAAAATTTTTCTAAGTACACATGGTTTGTGTAATGGTCCCCGGGATGGGGTTTAAAATTTAAACTGGATAAAATTTTTTTAAGTACACATGATTTGTGTAATGGTTCCCGGGATGGGGTTTAAAATTTTAACTGAATAAAATTTTGTAATATGGCGACAGTAATCATATGACAACGAGATTATTCATAGTTATAGGGTGCTCGAAGCAAAGTTTTCATTTCAATCATAATAAAGCAAAAATACATTCCAGGGAAAACGTTAAAAGTTACATCAAGCTGTTATAGCCTAAAAGTAGAGGAGATCCCGGACTGTGTGCCCTACCTTTACTGGTAGAATTTCCTTAGGCAGGCCCTGTGCCAAGTGTTTGGGACTTCGGTTCCGCCGAGATAGCTTAGCTTGTAGGTTCCTGGGCGGAGCACTTCCTTAACCATATAGGGGCCTTCCCAGTTGGGTTGCAGTTTTCCTTGATTGGCTGGGTCCGAGGCCTCGGTGTGCCGGAGTACCAAGTCTCCCGCTTTATACTCTCTGATTTTTGCCTTCTTCGCGAAGTAGAGCTTTGTCTTTTCTTTGTAGCTTTACATCCTTTTTACTGCCTTGTCCCTTACTTCGTCTAGGAGCTCCAGTTTGGTCTTGAGTCCTTCGATGTTTGAGATCTCGTCAAAGTTGATGACCCTGTGGAAGAGGACCAGGTTTCGACTAGTATGCGAGCTTCGGGGCCTTATGCAAGCTTGAAGGGGGTTTCATTGGTTCCCGTCCCGGGGGTGGTTCTGTAGGACCACAGGACTTTCGGAAGCTCATCACGCCAAGTTTTCTTGGACTCTTCTAGTCTTTTTTCCAGGCCCCAGAGTATGGTTCTGTTAGTTACTTTGACATGTCCATTTCCCTGAGGATGTGCAACCGATGCCCTTTTGTGCTTGATTCTGAGCTCTCTCAAATATGCTTTGAAGTAGGGCCCGACGAACTGTGGACCATTGTCGGAGACGAGAATTACCGGGATCCCGAACCTCATGACGATTGCATCCATAACTTGATACAATTTTGTTGATTGATCGTCCTCATGGCCTTAGCTTCTGCCCACTTTGTCATGTAATCAATGGTTACCAGGACGTAGCGGAGGTCATCTTTCGCTCGGGGAAAGGGGCCCATGATATCTATGCCCCAAACAGCAAATGGGATCGGAGATAATACTGATGTTGGAAGGCTGGGGCTTTGTCTGGGAACGTTGCTGAATTTCTGGCACTGGGGGCACTTCTTAACATAGGCGATGGAGTCGGAGTGGACTGTGGGCCAGTAATATCCTTGCCTGATGACTTTGTAAGCTAGAGCTTTGGCCGCCAGGTGGTCTCCCAGATGCCTTCATGAACTTTCCGGAGGCAATAATTTGCCTCATCCGGGTCCACATACTTCAGGGTGGGTGCTGAAAAGGTTCTTCTATATAACTGACCGTCTTCCAGGAAGAAACGAGTAGCTTTGTGCTTTAAGTATCTGGCCTTGTTCTGGTCTTCCGGGAACGTCGCGTCCCTTAAGTAAGCTATGTAGGGGTCAGTCCAATTGTCTGAGCTCCCGATGCATAGGACCTCAGCTCGCTCTGTGCTGGGTGCCTTAAGTTCTTCGAAGTACACTGAACTAGCGAGGTCCGAAATATTTTGTACGAGCTTGGACAGCTAGTCTGCTTTGGAGTTCTCTTCTCTATTGATCTGAAGTATGGTGATGTCAGGGGTGGCTTCCAGGATATTCCGCACCATTTCCTGGTATTGTGCCAATGTTGGATCTTTCGCAATATATTCTCCACTGATTTGCTTGACCACAATCTGAGAATCACTGTAGACGATATCATCTTTGAAATACCAAGAGATTTTGCCAATTTGAGCCCGGAGATGAGTGCCTCATATTTAGCCTGATTGTTCGTTGCCTTGAAGGCAAAAGTTATTTCCTGTTGAATGGTGAAGCCCTCCGGGCTGTTACGGATGAGGCCCGCTCTGGACCTTTCGGTCGTGGATGATCCTTCTATGTAGAGCTTCCAGCAATCCGTTCCTGGGTTGGCTTCTTCCTGGCTATCTCGTGGGAAGCAGGTGGTTGCGGCTCCGGGAAGGTGCATTCGATAATAAAATTCTGCTAAGGCCTAGGACTTTATCACCGTCCGTGGCACAAACTTGATGTTAAATTGGGTTAATTCAATGGCCCAGTTAACTAGCCTTCCGGAGGTGTCTGGCTTGTGGATGATCTTCCTGAGCTGCTGATCTGTGACCACCCTAATTTCTCGGCCTTGGAAGTATTGCCTCAGTTTCCTGCTGGAGTGTACGAGGGCCAAGGCGAATTTTTCCAAGTTTAGGTACCGAGTCTCGGCGTCCTTGAGGACTTGGCTGACATAGTAGATGGGACTTTGCATTCCTCCTTCCTCCCGGACTAGGGCTGAAGAGAGAAGCCTTGGGGCCGGCGGCGAGGTAGAGGGATAAAGGCTCACCGGGCTCGGCTTTTGATAGCACCGGGGGGTTCATCAGGTGCCTCTTGATTTCTTCAAAAGCTGCGTGGCATTCTGGGGTCCAATCCACTAACTTCTTGTTCTGGGTGCCTTTTAGTAACTCAAAGAATGAGAGACATCTTTCCGCCAGCTTCGGGATGAACCTGCGTAGGGCCGCCAGGCACCCAGCCAACTTCTGGATGTCCTTCTGAGTGTGAGGTATCTTCATTTCTATTATGGCATTGATTTTCTACGGGTTTGCTTCCATTCCTCTTTCGCTGACCAAGAAGCCCATGAATTTTCCCGAAGGTACTCCTAAAGCACATTTCTCCGGGTTCAACTTCATGTTGTATCTCCTCAGGTTGTCGAAACACTCCTTGAGGTCCTTTATATGATCCAGGACTGTGAGCGACTTGGAAATCATGTCTTCCACATAAGACTCCATGTTCCTCCCCAGTTAGGCTTTTGAAAATTGTGTTCATCATTTTCTGGTAGGTGGCTCCGACGTTAATGAGCCCGAAGGGCATCATGATGAAGGCATAGGCTGCCCTATGAGTGATGAAGGCTGTTTTGGCGATGTCTTCGGGATTCATGTGGACCTGGTTGTATCCTGAAAAGGCGTCCATAAAGTTGAGCATGGTGTGGCTCGAAGTTGCGTCGATTAGCTGATCAATGTTTGGGAGGGGATAGGAATCTTTGGGGCATGCAGCGTTGAGGCTCGTGTAGTCGACACACATTCTCCACTTTCCATTCGGTTTCTTGACTAGCACCACATTAGGCGAGCCAGTCGGGATACTTGATTTCGTAGATGATGTCGGCCCTGAGCAACTTCTCCATTTCTTCGTCTATTGCTTGCTGTCGCTTGGGGGTAAAGTTTCTCCTTTTCTGTTTGATCGGTCTTTTCCTCGGGTCTACGTCCAGACTGTGCATTACCACGGACTGGTCAATTCCGGGCATATCTTCCGGTGCCCATGCGAATACATCCGCATATTCCCTTAACAGCAAGATGAGCTCTTCCTGGAAGGGATGTCTCTAGGCCTTTTCCAATTTTCAACTTCCGGGTCGGGTTCTCGGGCTCCAACTCTATCTCCACCGTCTGGGTAGCAGGTTCTACCTTGATTTTCTCTTTTATTTCCATAAATTTCTGTATCCGGGCATCGGCGTTGGTTACGCTGTATCTCGAATCCTCTATCATGTTGACGTCCAACTTTAGCCTTTTGCTGAGATGTTCGCGATGCTTCTTGCGGATTTGGCCTTTGGGTAAGGCCATTGCCTTCGTTCTGTTTTCTAGGGTCAGTTTCGGCCATGACCAATGTTTGTCCGTAGCATTTTCCAGATGTTTCCCGGTCCCCTCTGAGTTCTCCTGATGCCTCCCGAGTTGGGAAACTTCAGCTTTAAGTGAATTGTAGACGGGATGGCCCGGAGCTTGGTGATGGTGGGTCTTCCCAGAATCATGTTGTAAGAGGATGCATCACTTATCACGTAGAACTTCATGACATGAGATACCTGTCGGGGTGCGGCACCAAAGACCATGGGGAGGTATATTACCCCGCGGATCGGGATCATATTGTTCCTGAATCCATAGAGAGGGTCTTCGAGGCATGGATCAATGTGGAGGTGTCCCAACTTTATCCTGTTAAGGGTATGCTCAAAGATAATGTTAGCTGAGGAACCGTTATCAACCAAAATTCTTTGTACCTCGTTGTCGGCAATGTCGAGAGTCACGACCAAGGCTTGGTTGTGTTCGGGATCCTGGCCCTCATAATCGGCATTAGAGAAATATATGCGTTCATCTTCAGCAGGTTGGATCATCAGGATATCATTGTCCACATCTGGACTCCGGGGTGGAGAGGAGGTTCCTCCGAAGATCATGTTGACCACGTGTTTCCCGCTGCTAGAGGGCTTATCTCTGTCATCGAGTCTTACAAATTCTTTGTAGGTACTGGTTCATGTTGCCCTTTTTAATTTGGTCTTCAATGAAAATTTTAAAGGAAAAGCAGTTCTCCGTGGTGTCGCCATGATCCTCGTGATACCCGTAATATTTGTCTCGGGCCCTGTTTCTGGGGGATGCCAGCAGCGGCTTCGGGGGTAATAAAAGGGTTTTCCCTTGACTTCTCTCAAAATAGTCGGCCCAGGGCCGGTTGAGTGGAGTCCATTCGGGCTCCGATTTTGGCTCCTTTTTGGGCTTGAGCTTCCTTTCAATCTTCTGTGGTCTGGAGTAGTCATCCCGGGGTGGGGTCCCCCGAGATTGCTGCACATAATTGGTCTGTCTGTCTATTCCTGTGTCTCTTTTCTTTTCTGTAGGTGGAGCGGCGTTCCAAAGACTCATCATCATCCCGGATCCACCTGTTCATCTTCATCGAGGTGAGGAAGTCATTTTCCTTGATAAACTTCGAAGCCATCGCATAAGCCGAAGCAAGGCTTTGGGGCTCCCTATGGATCAGGTCCTTCACGTAACCTTCACATGAAACCGGGTGGAGATTACGCCGGAAAATATTCACGGCTTCCTTCTCCTACAGGTTGGAGAGCTGGTTGACTGATTCTTGAAACCTTTTGATGAATTCTGGTAGAGTTTCTCTGCTTCTTTATTGAATGGTTTCCAAGTGGCACATCTGGAGCTCGTTCATGCGGTTCGCCCTGAACCTCTTGAGAAATATCTCCTGGAAGTCCTTCCAAGAGTCGATGCTCCGGGAGGAGATTCTGCTGAACCATTTTTGTGCCCCTCCCTTTAGTGTTGAAGCGAAGAAATGACATTTGGTGAGGTCATTGTAATCATATATGTTTGAGATCTGTTCAAAGTAGTTGAGATGTTCTTCAAGGTCGGCAAGCCCGTCAAAAGAGTCGAAAGTTAAAGTGTTTGAGTGTTGGTTCCCTGGGGTGGATTCTAGCTTTCTGGTGAAGGGCGTGGCCGCCACCCCGACTTCCACGTCTCCTTCCACTTTTATTTTGAGATCCCGGAGAACCCGGGCCATTTGTTCCTGCTTAGACTCCTTCTCTGGTTCTGAATCCGAAGAGACATGAATCTGGCATGTCTTCTTCTTTAGTTTGGCTTCCTCCTCTTGGACCCTCTTTTCAATGTTAGCTTTCGCCTTGGCCTCTTCTTCCTTCCGGATGCGGTCTCGGAGTGTGGCCCTCTTGATCTCGTCTCGGGCGTCCTCTGACGGCCTCTTAGTTCTGCCAATTCGGTCCAAGACTGAGCCCCAAGATTCTTCCGAGGGCTCTTCCTGGTCCCCGGGATGGGTTTCAGGAGCCTTGTTCTTTTCCTTCCACAGGTCCATAGCCGCTTGAATCTGCTCCGGGGTCATGTTTCCCCAAGGGTTTGTAGAGGTTTCAGCATACTTGTGGATTGCTTTCTCTATAGTTATCCTCTGGTCCCCGGGCTGGAGCTGAGATGAAGCACGAGTTATGGGGGGGGCTCTTCTTTTATATCTTCCATCTCGTCGTCCCTGGGCGTGGCAACGGTGGGCTGAATAGTTCCGAAGATCGAAGTTTTGCTTTTTCTCGTGGTCATTAGTTTCAGAACAGATTATGGGAGATAGTAACAGGGGTGCACCAGGGTGTGTGACTGTTCTAGAGGGAAAAATAAGAAAAGTGAGCTGTGAAGTGAATGAGGGTTTTGTTCTTACCGGAGAGAGGCGTTCCTTGGCTTTTGGAGCTGTGTAATGTAGCTGGAGATGACACAACACCACCGGAGGTTCGACCCCTCCTTCTAGCGCCAATGATAACTCTGTTTCTTCCCGGGTCTTCTCCTTTCTCACGTAAGCTAGAGCCCAGCTTCCGTAGCGGTCGGAGTGAGTTTAACCTGCTAGGTAGGGGTCTCTGCAAAACAGAACCGGAGGGGGGTTGTTTTCCGCGGCAACTCCGGTGTGAGAGTAAGAAATGGAGTTTCTTGAAGAAGAAGAAGAAGAAGAGGGAAGAAGGAGCTATTCAAAATATGTGTAATGGTGTGTGTATAGGTGTGTAGCAGTCAAATGTTTTTCAACCCCTAAAACCCTCTTTTTGGGGCCTTTTATAGGTCCCAAGATTTAGGATTTTTGGGGTTTGTACCTCTTCATCCTGACATTTGATAATTCTTGGTTGGTTATTGATTGGACGGTTCGGATGGACTGTGTGGTCAGGTGTCATTTCTCTATCAGAGTTGCCTTGAGATCTTTACCTATGGACGGCTGGGATGCAATTGTTCCATTTTGGGTAACATGAGACAGTTGACTCTTTTGTCTTATGCCACGTGGCACCGGGGACCACCCCGACTTGTGCCTGGGGTGTTATCTCTTTGGGCTTCTGTTCCTTTATTTGGGCTTGGTTACTTCTGGCCTATCAAGTATATATATACTGTTAGCGAATTTTCGTGTTATATTAATATACCGAATTTTGAATTTTGTGTATTTCAACTCGTTTATAAATCACAATACTCAAGCTGTTTTTTTAAAACAAAACCCAAATTGTTAGCAAGTGCAACTAACTCAATTGCATTTCTATTAGCTATAGATTTGAACCATATAAAATTATAAATAAGTTAGAATAATAATATGAATTTGCTTGTGTCTAATTTTTTTAATATTTTTTTCTGGAGAACAGCTCTGAATATATCCCTTATTATGTACTGTGCCTTTTATGGTTCTTATATAAAATGGTGAAGTACTTAAATTAGCTTTGTACTAGGTAATTATAAGAATTTTTGTGTTATTGTTATGTATCTCCCTCTCTTTAACAGGAGGTCGTTATTTTGTTCATTCATTCATACTTGTGTCAATCTATTACATGGCATTATATGCATGTAATATACTTGGCAATTTATTTCTGGCGGGAAACATAAATCATGAATTTGAAATAAGAGGTTTACAAGTAAGGAAAAATAGAATCTGTAAAGGAAGTGGACATGATTACCGGACGCGTGCGCCCCCTTGATGTTTAAAGCTGCTCAGAAAGATGTTTCCACTTCAAGAGAGTTTGTTTCTTTTTTTGCATATTCATATGTGTGTGATCTGCTTGTTTGATTATAAATATGGCTGGATTTAGATAACAAGTACTGTTTATTAAATTTAGAAAGATCACACAAATGGCCAAGAAGTTTATTAAATTTACAATTATTGTTTATGTAATTTTGCAGTATAATTGTAAATTATTTTTATGCTGATTAAACATGTGTGATCTATTTTATTTTGTATTTGACAACACAGGTTTCTAATCCTTCTACACTAAATTCAGAGGTGAAAATTCTTGCTAAACAAAGCCGGTCCAAAAAATCATAGTGGCGGGCCTTTAACATTCCTTCTCTGGAAAATGGTTTTGGTTTACCAAAATTTTGGCTAAATTGCAAAGAAAAAACACCATCTACTATATATATAACATCATCTGTTCCTGGCCTTCACAAATTTCCCTCTGGAGGCTTTCTTTTCCATTTTTTCTCTCTTCTTTCTAGTCTTTTCATCCTCTTCAGCTCCCTGTAAAAAATATTTGCAAACAATTAAGAAAACAATTCCAATACAGCAATAACATTTGCAGCTTGCACACATAATAAGAGAGAATAGAACATTAAAAAGGATTGCGATTACCTCTGAACCTTGTGGCAAAAACCCCTTTACAAGTCCAAATAGTTGGTATCCAGCAAATGCTGGTATCTGGTAAACAATACATGTTAGTACCTAAACTTCTTTTCAGCAGCTAAATCAAGAAACCTGTCACTAATATAGTTTAAAGGGTTAATTGCATCCTTTGGTTCGAATCATTGTCACTTTGGTACCAAGAGTTTCAATAATTGCACTTTGCACTCCAGACAAGTTTAGGCGCTGCACTTTGCACCCTTTCCATTAATTTTCGCCGTTACTGTTAAATAGGTCACGGGTAAAAAAGTAATTTAACAATGTTTAATTACAATTTGACTATTTAAGTTAGCAGATTTTTCATCTAAACCCCTGAACATTTTTTTTAACATTTTTGACCTTCAACTAAAGAAATTGTATATTTTAACCCTTTAATTAAAAAAATACCTTTATTTAATTTTTCGACCCTCTAAACGATATTTTTTAAAAACTGTAAAAAATAAAAGTTGTAGATAACATAATGATCTTTCCAAATTTATAAGACTCGTTAGAAACAGAATTATAACGACTCCATAATTGAATAAAACGTACCTCGAATAAAAAATAAAAAAAAATCTATATTTTTAAATTTTTCCGAGAAAATATCAAAACATAAATCAGAAATTACATGAATAATATTTATTGGCAAATGAAACCAATTTTTTTATGATATTATATGTTATACTCAATTTTTTAAAAAAATATGTAATATTTACGTTTTTTTCAAAAAATATGTAATATTTACACTTTTTTCCAAAAAATATGTAATATTTACGTATTTTCAAAAAGTTTATGATACTATATTATACTCAATTTTTTTTAAAAAAAAATATGTATTTTTTACGTATTTTTTTTTATTTTTAATCAAATATATTTCAAACATTCTTACATTCTTAAACTTTTAAAAAAATATAAATTATTTTAATAAAAGGGTTAAAATATACACTTTTTATAATTGAAGGTCAGACTTGTTAAAAAGAATAAGAATGTTCAAGTGGTTTAGATGAAAAATCTGCTAAACTTAAATGGTCAAATTGTAACTAAACATTCTTTACCCCTAACCTATTTACCAGTAACGGCGAAAATTAATGGAAAGGGTGCAAAATGCAGCGAGCCTAAACTTGTTTGGAGTGCAAAGTGCAATTATTGAAACTCTTGGTATCAAAGTGACAATGCTTCAAACCAAAGGATTGCACTATCCAATTAACCCTAGTTTAAATAGACGCACACACCTAACTTTTTTTTATTAAATCATTCAAGTGTGTAAGTGTAAGTAAGGATGTATGGATGGCAAAAGACAAGAAGCACCACTAAATAAATTCATCAACATTAGTCCGGTAAAATCCATCAGTTGTTAAGTGTGTGCGTAACATATCACCAGATGATCACTTTAATCCTCGTAAATTATGCAAACCTTGATAAAATTAAATTAAATATCATATGTACTAACTTTGAATTCAATTTTGACTTTTTGTCTATAAAATATGCCGACCAAAAGGCATAGCACCGAATTACATGTTCTAATCAAACATTATATATGTACAAATCTTTAACTTGCTGCAATATTTGTGGACCCACTGATTTGCTGACAAGTTGCAGACATATGTCAATAGTCACCAGTCACTAGTCACTACTGATGACCAACCTAGAGATAAGCTTCACTCTTGTAATCAATAATACATGCAAATGAGAATTTAATTCTCACATCCCCCTCCCCCTGTATTTAAAAAATATAGAAACTATCCGATATGTATATATAAGACATGCAAAGACTTCTATCAATGACTACATGCATGACTTCAAACTTCATAGAATGATAGATATGAAGAAGAGATGGAAATTACCACTAAATATATGTACCAAAACTTATCAGAGATGATAGAAGTGAGTTGAACGAAGCATGTAATGTAGATTACATCATGTAAGTATCTGCAAGATATCAAAGCAAAAAGGTCAATATTATTTCATTCGATCAGATAATACAACTATAGGGCATCAAGAGATTCAAGCAAGGACGCAACATAAAAAGAACAAGATTCAAGAGACAACCACAATCTAAGTAACAAACAATGAATTTAAAACAAAAACAAAAATTTCCGTAAGATAAGATGAAATAAAAATCAAACTTATAATGAAGTGAGGCTCTCATCTGGCAAGAACCAATTAAGAACTTTGCAAAGATCACAATCATATCATATATATTACAGGAAGAAAATTGTAAAAAACAGATAAAACTCCTATATCATTTTAAATGCTGCAGTCCATTTCTTCAAAATCTTATATACACTTTCCTGCTTTCTTCAATCAGAACATAGCCTATCTTTTTCATAATCCAAGACTCCTCTTCTTACATGGTGAACTGATTTTTTATATCATCTTATTTAATGATGCTAGTGATCTTCTTTTAAGTATTCTCATAATAATATATATCAATTTTGCATAAACATTCGCTCCTCCTTGCACTATCTAAGCATGAGCACTGTGTTTTGGAAAAAGTAACTGGAACCCCCAGGCGATTTACATAATTAAAGATCGACTTTAGCCACACTAGCCACCATTTTTAACACAAAGAACGTCAGATATTGATTTCAACCTTGTAAATATATTAATTTGTGCACGTTTAGAAACATAAAAATAAATTATAAAAAACATAAATCAGAGATTTATAGATTATATCATCCAAGAAAATGAAATCATGTCACATAGTTTCCTGGCCATAAAAAACTGACTGAGCTAGTTCAGTTAGAAATTCAGAAAATAATCTAGTACACAATTAAGGCTGAAAATCATTTCGATTTTCTGTTCTTTTATGTAAAACTATCATATCTCAATCCATCAGCAGGCTCTTAAACTAACCTTTCACTCAACACTAATGTTCAATCCATGCAAAACACTAACATTCAATGATATCTAAGTGATAAACCTTCCCAGGGACATGGTATTTTTGGACCAACAGTGAGCAATACAACAAGACAAATATCACAAAATCAGCAATTTTCCACATTATTTCACAAGACAAGATTAACTATCCGAGGAAACATCCTTGCTTTTATGGGAAAAGGTATACAACCAAAGCCACTTAGATATTTTGTTGCATAATGTGAACATGGCAACTATACATGTTTACTATAAATTTTAAAGAACACTTATTGTACAACATTCAGAAAAAAATAATATATTTTTCAATTCTAGCAGTGTAGAGTAAATATTTTGAGAAAATGGAGAAACTCCCCTAACCAGATATTGACTAGTCGCTCTGGAAGAGATTTTCAGCATCTGCAATAAGCAAGCATGAACTTAGATATACATACCCACAAACTCCACCAGTGCTCATATCGAACCCTCCATCCAACAGCTCTCCATCATCAGCATAAGCAGGCTTTGACATTGCATCAAGTTGTTTGTATGGAAAGAAGTAGGCAACTGAAGTCAAAATCAGGCCAAGACAATGCTTCCATTTGAAGGTAGAATAGAAGATTCCTGCCCTGACCAACAAGTATACAACCTGAATATGCACCAGCTTGTAATATTAGGGCCGTAAATGAACAGCCTACATTTTCCAATATTTTATTTTTGGTAACCCATTGGGAGGTTGGGGTGGGGCAGTGATGCTCTAACCCTAAAGGGACCATGTGAAAAACGAGATATACAAAGCTTTCTTCTAAACAACAGTATCAATCATATTCAATGAAGCCTGAAGAGACAGAAATATACAAGACAAAAATGCATGTGGCGGACTAAATCCTTGTGAATGCGACCAATGACAAGCCAACAGAAAACAAAGGAAGAACTGTCTAGCCAATAGTACAACCACTAACAAAACCTTCAAACGATCAAAATCCGACATTGTTGTCACGGCGGGTGACTAGTCGGTTTGAGTCGTCAACTAGTCGGTTTGAGAAAGTCGACTGGAGAGCTCAACTTGCCAATGGTCGACTAGTCGGTGACTAATCGGTCACTTATCAACTAGTCGGTCTACTAGTTGGTTGACTAATGCAAAATCCAATCAAAATTTAAAATGAAAAAAAAAATACAAAAAATTCTAATAACCTACTAGCAATAATCAACATGCTAATTTCAACTTATATATTTTTATGTGGGTGTGTTAATGTATGTATAAATTGATTGAAACTGATTATACTTGAAATATATTATGTTTATATATTTGAATAGTCAGCTTATCGGTGTGAGTATATAGAAGGGAAAAAAGATATGTTTGTGCTAACATATCTATTATGTAAAGATATGTTTGAATTTTGTTCTGGGAAACCAAGTATATAAGATATATATTATTATATATTATTTATTTAATTATTATTATTTTTGTCGACTGGTCAACGACTAGTCTATGACTATTCGACAAGCTGGAACTCCATCGACTCGACTCGACTTATCGATGTGACAACAGTGACATCCTACCTAAATCGCAGTAAGATTTTGCTATGAACTGAACTCACACAAGCAATTTAACAAAAGAAACTCAAGAACACAGCAACTACTAGCACTACTTGATAATAAGCTTCAGCTACAGATTTTAGCTACTACTGATAGACTAAGCACTTCGAGTGTCTTGGGCACTCCTGCTAAACTTCTATTCAGCTACCCCTTTTCATCGCAGATTTACGGACAGGAAGTGAACTTTTAAAACTAGAATGAGATTAATCTAAAAGAGAAATGACATATTCCTACTTAACGCATCATTCCAGGAGGGAAAGAGCAGTGCATCGCCTAAATACTTAAGATGATACACTGAGACTTTATTTCAGCCAATAGCACAGTCAGCAGGAACACTGAACACTTTCCTAGAAGAACCTGCGTGGCTCAGCCAATTCTTAGGCTCCCAAAAAATCACATACAGATGAAACAAAACAAAACACAACGCGACATCGGCCAACTCTGTTAAATATATGATCCGGGGCCTTCCTCTAACACCTTAAGGTGTTAGATGAGCTGGTTACTCAACATGGTATCAGAGCTTAGGCTGGTGGAAGAACTAAGGTTCGATTCCCAGTGGACACTAAAGGCAAATAATGCCCCAAAGATGGGCGCCGGTGTTCCACTCTTCGACCCATAAATGGGCTTTCGAGTGAGGGGGGAGTGTTAAATATATGATCCTATTGGGGCCTTCCTCTAACACCTTAAGGTGTTAGTTGAGCTGGTTACTCAACACCAAGAAAAACACTTGTTAAGAAAAATCTTATAAAAATAACAAGTTGTCAAGAAATGAATATCCAGCTCAGTGGTTCAGCAGTTGTACTATGAGTAAGGGTCACTAAGTCATTTCATGTTATATTTCCTAAAATAGTATGTAATGTAACTATGTATAATAAGCAAGTGAGGAACTTGTAATTTATGTTCTGTTGAGTTATATTCAGAAAATGGAAAAATTATTTCCAGCATCTCTTTAGACTTATGCACAGAGCTCCAGTGACAGTACTCACTGATTATCACATTAAACAAAGTCTGCACGCGAATAATTATCACGAAAGAAACTATAACAGTAAACGACTGGGGCCTGGGCATAATTAACTGAATTCTCCCTTGGCATGACAAGTCAACACCTAAACTACCCCTCCCTAAATAAACACGAATCCCCATCGTTATCCGATCTAATACTTTGAAGTATATAATATAGAGAGTTAGCCTGATCGTCATAAAAACTGGTCAATCTTAAGCAACTAATAAGCTGATTAAAATGATTATTCATTTCAGCTATAAGGAAATTGTAACGACACACTTACATATAAGAGATACTTACATTGCAAAAGATAATGACACGAAGTAGATTCTTCATGTGACGAGCGTTCTCTTCCTTTCGCTTCTTTGCACCTTGATTTGCCATCTCTCTCCTCTCTCTGCGAATTTTGGCTTAATCTAATAAAATCGAGTCAAGAACTGGAGAGTGGAATTGGATGTACAAACGGGTCGGATACCACTGTCGTATAACAGGGGTGTGCGGTGCGGTTGGGCTCTGCTCGGCTGGGCTCATTTTTTACCGAAAACCGTAACCGAACCGTGTATGTCGGTTCAGTTCGGTTTGGTTCGGTTTCTAGCTATTAACCGTAACTGAACCGTTCGGAACAGGTTATTTTCGGTTCGGTTAACCGTTTATCGGTTTCGGTTTTTTCGATTTTTAAATTTTTTAAAAAATAATTATTTAATATAATACTAAGAAAATTTATAGATGTTATTTAATATAAATCTAAGAAAATTAATTGTTTAGTATAATATAACAAACAAGTAGCATCATTAAATGATGGATTCGTATTCATGAATTAATAGAGTTATAATATGAATGACTATCGAGTAAGTGCAAGTGCAAGTAAATGACTATCATGATCCATGTACTGGCCCAACAACAAAAGGTTTTTTAAAATTCTTATATAAATTTGGCAAGTATCATTTACTCATATTTGTATAAAATAGATAAGTAAATAAATATATATTAAATATTTTAAAATAATATTAGCGGTTCGATTTTTCGGTTCGGTTTTAAGAATAAAACCGTAATTGTTACCAAACCGTCTGGTCGGTTTGGTTACGGGTTTTTTCGGTTTTTGTCGATTTTTGTTTTATTCGGTGCGGTTTTTCAATTTTTCGGTCCAAAATTTCGCTGGGTATTGGCCCTTTTTATCACAATTTTAGAAAAAATTGTCCAAAATCTCACAATCCAGAAAAAATGGCCCTTTTTATCACTTGAAAACACATTTTTTATTTACGTTTTTACAAAACGCATTTTTTATTTATGTTAATATTAATTTTAGAATATAAAATAAATTAAAAAAAAAAGTGAAATTTTGAAAACGGATCTAAAAGATGCGTTCATAGTGTAATCGCATGAAAAACATGTGTTTCCAAAATAAACAACGCATGAAAAACATGCCTTATCTTAAAATTTTATGCAGGCCTAGTTTAAGACCAAAACCAACAATTTTAGTTATTTGATAAACGCAAGTTTTAGTTGCGTTTGTGTGTGATAGTAAGGGCCATTTCTTTAGCTTGTGATATTTTGGACCATTTGCTCCGGAATTGTGAGATTAAGGGCATTTTTTCATTTCGCTGGACCAACATACTTTATTATTGGGTTTTATATCAAATTGTTCATCCTAACTCGTTAAAATATTAAAATGTATCAAGTAACTACTCAATCTCCACGGCGACTCATTTAAATTACTAAAATACTAGTATATATCAGTTCATTAGATTTTTTAAATTTTGTTTAACAAAAAATGTTAAGTTCAAAATTTTGTAATTAGTAACGTATAGTTTTGCTGAACTGCCAGACACGTGAATTGAGATAAAGAGATGAAAATAGAATTATAACTAAACATTTAACACGTCATCAGGGACATTAAAAAAGTAAAAAAATGGAATTTGAGAGAGACACTCAAGTTTACTCATAAACTATAATAATCATAAAAGATATAGGTATGATATATATATATACACAAGGTCAAATGTATTAGTCGTAAGATACCAACTAATAAAAAAATTACACGTTACTGGCCAGTACAACATTTCCGTTTAATTTTTTTTTTAAATCTAACGGAGTGATATATACTACTCCCTTTGTCCCATTGAATTCTATACGTTACTTTTCGACACGTTTTTCAATGCTCCTTTAAAACATAGCTCCATTATTTTTTTTAATTTTTTTTTCTGAATAAAAGTTTTATGTTTAAACTTTTATTTAAAAAAAATATTTTAAAAAAATATTATGAAACTATACTTTATAAAAGTCTCGAAATACGCGCAAATAGTAAACGTATAGAACCCGGTGGGACGGAGTTAGTAATATTTTAGTGGTTGAAATGAGTCGTCGTGGAGATTGAGTAGCTTTTTTTTAGTAGCTACTTGATATATTTTAACGAGTTTGGTGGGTACATTGATATAAAACCCCTTTATTATTTAATTTTTAAAAAAAAACTAATTTTAATATTTAAGTATTTAAATTTGACTTCCCCAAAATTAATCATCTTTTTATTAATTCTTTAAATTTCCTTAATTCTGTTGTTGATTCCCTCAATTTTGTGTTGTTTTATATTGCCATTATTCATTTTGGTTAAAGTATAATAAATCAGAAATATTATAGACATGGCTTATTTTATTCTAAAAATATTATCACAATTTTTATAAACCAACCATTATAAATTGGGTCCGCACTCCTAGAGTCATTTATCCCACAATATGTTTCTTAATCGCTTGATCAAATTTTAAAAGTCGGGATTGAGGATTAAAAAAATTTAACATCCCCTATAAATATAAATATGTGCGAGAAGTGAAAGTTATAAAAATAGGCTCACCTCAAAATTTCAGCCAAAAAAATAGAAAACCTAATTTCCTCAGCCGCAAGCAGCTTCTAAACACTGCTTGTTATTACTTAATTAAATTTATATTTTATTTTATACATTTTGTTTATTTATTTAATTGCATTAATTTTTGTTTATTTGTTATTTTTGAAATTTGCATTCAATTACATCAGTTTTTATCATGAATAGTGATATCAATAATTAAAATATGAATCTCATGTCAAAAAAAAAATATGAATACACAACCAGGGTGACAATCCATGAAAGATTCCCTTGAATATAGGTCCAAAAACCATTATTTTAAAAATATAAAATAAACATATTTATTTTATTTTTTATCATATATAATTACAAATTTTAGTTATCAAATCAAAAATCAAAGTTGTGCAATTTTTTTATTTAAAAAACCATTTTGAAAATTAATGAAATAGTTTGCATGGTTCTGAAATCAAAGTTGTTCAAAATTATTCTATGTAAAATTAAATTAAATGTAAAATCATTTTTTTCAAAAAATTAAGTGTTAAACTTTTTATAATATTCAAATATAATTATTATTCTAAGTTAACATCGAATTTTATATTTTTAAAATAAAATTTTACGATTTGTGATGAGATTTTATAATACAATCATAGGTTTACTAAGATATGGTAAGCATTCAGATATTGGAGTCAGAACCAAAATTATTTTGGATATCCAATAATTCAAATAAAAGAATTTTTATTTTAAAATACCGGACCGAATTAAATTTGGTCGGTAACCGAACCATATTTTAAAATTCGGCTCGGTTACCAAAATAACCAAAATTCCAAAATTTATAATTGTTTAATTAGCTAAAAATTACATAATTATCGTTTAACACATCTAAACCGGACACTCTAATAATATATCAAATCAAAATTCAATTTTATAAATCACAGAATTTATTTCATAAAATTAGCTTGAGAGTTTTATAGTTTTTTCTCGGAAAAATAAAATAATCATGAAAATGATTAAGTAAAATGTTGCCAACATATCTAAACTTTTAAGAAATAGCAAACATTATAAAATAAATAAAAAAGAGAATAATTAAATTATATTTTATAGAATCACGTGAACTTGCATATTTCTTTTATCTCTTCGTCTCATGCTAATTTGCAACAATTCCTCGTTTATACTTTTACTCATTCATCATTTTTAATATCGAATTTGCTTGATTTATCATACTAATTTTCAATATTAATATAAGTAAACATGACATTTAAAATTTATAAATATACTTAATTTTATAAAAAGAGATTACTAATTATGTATTGAGTGAGTAATAAATTAATAGTTGTTGAAATTTAAATAATAATTTTAAAAACTGACCTACACTATACTATAATAACCGAAATGGGGTATAATTTGATTCAACGGTTATCCCCTAATTTTTTTCATTAAAAAATAAATAAATAGTGTTATATATCCGCTAAACTACTAAATTATTAAACTATTACACATATAATCTACTTATCATACTAAACTACAACAAAACTTATCCTAATATTTAAAAAATTAATAAATAGTGTTATGTATCTGATAAACTACTAAATTGTTAAACTATCCTATTAAACCACGACCACATGTTATCTTATTATATTTATTATAAATTTATAATTAGTATATGTTTATATAAACATTTTAAAATTATAATATGACGGAATAAAAAATTTAAATATTAACGAGAACCGTGCATCGCACGGGATTTAAGCTAGTATGAATAATAAGTAAGTACACATTAATGATGTGATATAACAGTTACATTTCGAATAATTTGGATATTTTGTATAATTCGAAAATCCAAATAAAAAATCTAAAATTCCAAAGTTTTAAAAATTCTTTTCAAACACCGAACTATATTTTATAGATTCAGATAACGAATTGATTTATTTCGAATATATCCATTTGGTCAGTGGATATCTAAACCGAATGTCCACCCAACACTACGGACCTCCGTATTAGAGGATTTGGCCTACACAGAAATATACATACAGATATATACATACATGTATAAGAAGACAGGTTTCATGAATAAAATGATGACTAACAATATGAGTAAAAATTGATGACCAATTATGGGCTAACAATACCAAAATTAATTCAGAAAACATTTGGTTTTGTGCTGTTTTTATACATAATTATCGTACTTTTAACTTTGTTTTTTCTTTACTGCTATTGATGTGCGTAGGTTAGGTTATCTCTTCTTTTTCTTCCTGCCTAAACTTTTAGCCAAACCTATTCATGTGAATAGGTATTGATAGCCCATTATAGTTCAGGCTTAATAAAAAGAGCCCAGGGCCCAATTAGCAATAACCTTGGGGGACTCCAAGACACGTGGCAACATCAACACCGTCCAGGTAGCCGGATCCAGAACATTCCAATGGTCCGGATCCGGAGGTACGTTAGCTCATCACAGACGTCCACGCGTCTTTCAGTCCAAAACTCATTTACTGCCCAGATCCAAGGTACAAACCCCCAAACTGTAATGGGAAGCCTATAAAAAGCAGATCAAAAGGTGTATTAGGGGTTACTGAATTTTTTACCTACACACCTATACACACATACCACGTATATTCGAGTAATTCTTATTTTGCCCTTTCTTCACCGATACCCCTTCTCATTCTCACATCGGAGGTGCTGCGGAGACGCCACCCCTCCTAGCGCCAATGACAGCCACTCTAGAAAATCATTCACAAACCAGACGTGTCTGGAAGACTGGTCAATTAGGTGATAGAGCTTAGTCAATTCAACATCAAGTTTGTTCCTAGGACGACAATAAAAGCCCAGGCTTTAGCCGAATTCATCATAGAATGTACCTTCCCTAAAGCCCTAGGAATCCCAACAAACCAACCCGAAGGCAAAAAAGAAACCTCCGGCAAGAATGCATGGACGTTATATGTCGATGGTTCGGCAACAGTTGACAGGTCCGGGGCGGGCCTAATCCTTTCAAATCCGGAAGGCTTTACAATCCAACAAGAGATAACGTTCATTTTCAAAGCAACAAACAACCAAGCTGAATATGAAATATTACTCTCCAGACTCAGACTAGCAAAATCTCTTGGGGTAACAAAGTTGGTCATCCACAGTGATTCCAATATTGTGGTCAAACAAACTAGTGGAGAATATATCGCGAAAGACCCCAAGCTGGCACAATATCAAGCAATAGTGCGAAGTATCCTGGAAACCATCCCAGATACCACAATTCTGCAGATAAACAGAGAGGAGAACTCAAAGGCAGATGAGCTCTCCAAACTTGTCCACAATACTTCAGATCTAAGCAGTTCGGTCTACTTTGAAGAGCTCGGGGCTCCTAGCATAGATCGAGTTGAAATTTTATGCATCAGCGGCTCGGATAACTGGATGACTCCCTATATAGTCTACTTGAAAGATGTGACCCTACCAGAAGATCAAAATAAGTGTGACGCCCTCCAAACCCGGGTCAGAAATTTGGGGTCCACAACACACACACACACCATATTTAAACCTGTTTATGAATATAATAATATTTATGCAATGACCCTACTTACCATTTTTCACGGATCGAAGCAGTTTAAAGTATGCCCACAAGCCACAATCTTATTTATATTACAATCGTTCCAAATCCCAGTTTATTTATCTTACAACGGTAGTAAACTTTATTATAAACTATCAACACAAACTATGCCAACCATCATATGCTAGCTTATTCCATTTTAACCTGGATACCTAGTTCGCACGCTTGTCTGGGGATCCTCGCTACCTACCAGTTTCCTTTTTCACTGGAAAGAATATAAACATATTTGCAAGAGTGAGCTAACTAGCTCAGCAAGTCACAACGACAATACTGAGATTAAATAATGATCAATTGAGGTGATATAGGGAATCAAGTTCACTGCTAAGCAATGATTAGAATTGGATATTCACTTTTATTTTAAAAAACAACGTTAGGATGCTGATCAGTCACACACTAACCCCGAGCAAGGCTCCCATCTTTGCTCTATATATTGGATCCAAGGCACACATTGACCTATTATGACCACGAATCTGGTCCAACCATGAATCTGGTCCATAATTAAAAACAATCCAATTCTGGAATAACAATATGATAAGCAATGTAAATCAATAAGCGAAATCATCAACAACATTTACCTCGAAGCATAGGGTGATTCATAATTCCATGAAGGTATAATAAGGAAATTATAAAGATTGGCTTTCAATCAAGGAAAGAATCAGAAAGTAGAAGACCAGGGGTTCAAGGGTTACAATAATTGGTCTTCTGTTATAAAATGCATAAGGGTTGGTATGTGAAGCAATCTCATATCAAGAATTAGTATATGGTAGATATGTATTTATGGAGTAGTATTAGATCAGTGTGGTTTGTTGGATTTTAAATGCAGCGGGGCATGGCAAAACACTTTCGCACATATAAAATCCAAATAAAAGCATACAGATCATGAATAAAAATTCGAGGGATCGAATCTAACCTTTAAAATAATTCGGAGACAACGATCAGAGATCCTTAGCAGTTGCTCCTCAAGTGTGAAGCATTCCACCGGTATCCACCAAGAAAACGATGTTAAGGAGGAGGAAGGAGGTGGAGAGAATTGGGTTTTCCAAACTTTTTGGGTTTTGGGGTTCGAATAAAAATAAGGTCTATAATATTATATTTATAGGCAAAATTTTCAGCTGAAATTTTTCCATAAATATTATTATTATTATCCCATTTATTATTCTCATTAATAATTAAAACACCTTTTAATTATTAATCCTTTTTCTAAACACTTTAGAAATAATTCTCTCACTTGATTTAATTTCCAAAAATTAAATCCTTAATTAATAATATTAAGAACTTTTCTTAATTAATTTATAATCAATTAAATCTCATTTAATCAATTATTAAATTTGCCAATTAATTATTTATTTCACAAATAAATAATTATTAGCCATTATTAATTAATTCCTCCACCATTAAATTATTCTCTTTTTATGGTGTGACCCTGTAGGTTCAATATTAAGCCGGTAGTAGAAATAAATAATAATAAAACTATTTTATCATTATTTATATATATTCTCTAATTTATTAAATATGATTAATTAATTAATCACATTTATTCTACATCGTGAGGGATACTTCTCAGCATATCGCGACTATCCGGATAATATGAATTCACTACTTAGAATACCAAGAACCTATTCAGTGAATAGTTACCGTACAATAAACTCCTTCTACCCTACAATGTCCCGATTAAATACAAGGCATGGATCTCGTGTCAAGCCTATCTAATTTAATCATTTGCTTACCATTTACTATGCGTAGTTCTATGCAAATTAGAAACTCCTTTCTAATTTCATTCACTCTGGCCAGAGATTCCTGAACTCGCATAAGTGGATCAGCCTTGAACATTCGCTTCCTTCACTGAAAGGGGTAGGTCCTTTATTGATCATACACTATCTTCGTGTACAAATTCCTATACCCAGTAGAGCCCTAATAATTGTCCCTGGAGACTAAGAACTAAACCAAAGCATAGTTCAGTGTACACAAGATGACTATGATGACCTCAAGTCTAAGGATACTTGTACAACTATCACTATGTGAACAACTGCTGACACGTGAGTGAACTCCATCAGTTGTTCAGCTGTGCGAGTCATGTTCAGTGAACTTATTCTATAATAAGCACCTACATACTAGCTATAGTGTCACCACACAAATGTCTATGAGAACAGACATCTTTCATAATGAAGCAAGCATAGTATGTACTGATCTTTGCGGATTATTAATTACCAGTTAGTAATCCTATGACCAGGAACTATTTAAGTTTAGAGTTATCATCTTTTAGGTCTCACTATTATGATCTCATCATAATCCATAAAAAGCTTTACTCTAAACTATGGTATATCTTATTTAAACACTTAAATAGATAAAGCCCGTAATAAAAATAAAACAAGTCTTTTATTAATATCAATCAAATCAAAACAGATTACATAAAAGTTATTCCTAAATCCTAATACATGATTGGACTTAGGACATATTCCTTTCAATCTCCCACTTGCACTAAAGCCAATCACTCTGGTATCTAATACCCATCTTGTCTTTATGACAATCAAAGTGACTTTCATAAAGTAGCTTTGTGAGTGGGTCTGCTATGTTGTTATGTGTGTCAACTCTAATTCAATACAATATAAGAAATGTTACCACGCTCCCACTAACCCTTTTGTAGACGCATGGTTCATCTACGTTTTTGATAAAATCAAACTCTTTGATTGTCTCATCAAAACGAATGTTCCATCTTTCGAGAAGCTTGCTTTAAACCACATATGGTTCACAGTAGCTTACACACTAGGCTTTCATTTCCCTTGGAAAGAAAACCATCTGGCTATATGCCAGATCTCATAGTCGTAGTAAGCAGCAATCGCAAGCAAAATCCGAACTGATTTTAACAGGGCTATAGGTAAAAGGTTTCATCAAAGTCAATCCATTGCCTTTGTTTAAATCCTTTTGCCACAAGCCTGGCCTTATAGGTCTCCACCTGGCCATCTGCTATAATCTATCTTTTGTATACCGTATACATAGATTCCATTCTGGATTTCATGGCACTATGCCATTTCTCTGAGTCAACACTACTCATAGCCTCATTATAGGTCACAGGGTTGTCATCATCAATGATCGACAACTCATTGTCATTCTCAATGACAAGGCCATATTACCTCTCAGGTTGGCGAGACACTCTCCCTGATCTATGAATGGGCTGTTCCACAAAAGGTTGTTCAGTCAGAACAGGTGTTTCCACTCGATCTGTAGTAGTTTGTGCTTCTTGAACTTTATCAAGTTCAATTTTGCTCCCACTGTTTCCTTCAAGGATAAACTCCTTTTCCAAGAAGGTAGCATGTCTAGAGACAAACACCCGATGATCGGTGCAAAAGTAATACCCTAAAGTCTCTTTAGGATATCCCACAAAACTACATTTTACGGATCGATATTCCAGCTTATCTGGGTCAACTTACTTGACATAAGCTGGACATCCCCAAATCTTAACGTGTTTAAGACTCAGTTTCCTTTCTTTCCATATCTCATACAGAGTTTGAGGAACAGATTTGGAAGGCACCTTATTCGGTAAATATGCTGAGGTTTCCAATGCATAACCCCATAGGAATACTGGAAGATTTGCATAGCTCATCATGGACCGAACTATGTCTAACAAAGTTCGATTTCTCCTTTCAGATACCAATCTGGAGGAGTCCACTGGGAGACTATTCCATTTACTTTGAGATAATCTCGAAACACTCCATTAAAGTATTCACCACCTCGATCTAATCGAAGAATTATAATACTATGTTTGGTTTGTTTCTCCACTTCATACTTATACTCTTTGAACTTTTCAAAGGCTTCAGACTTGTGTTTCATCAAACACATATCCGAATCTAGATCTATCATCTATGAAAGTAATGAAGTATGTTAGATATATTTGATAATGTCATGGCTAATATAATTTATGTTTAGATTTCAGATCTTACTTAACAGGACAAATCAGTATTTAACTGTTGATCAGTACTTATACTGGAAGTCAGGACTTAAGGATATCAGTACTTATATTATCAGGAGATAATCATCAGAAGTTAGATATCAGAACTTAAGTGCTGAAGGACGATCAGATAAGGGAAGTAGCTGATTAAAGGAAAGAAGATCGAGATAAACATAAGAAGAGATATGCATGAAGAAGGAGTTCCGTGAAGAATGGAATACTTGGAAGAAAAGATATCTGATTGATATATTTTAGGAAGCAGAATTATATTCCATATCAATTAGCGATTATCTTGTAACTGTGTAGTATATAAACACAGACATAGGGTTTACACTATAAGTGTTATCATATTTGAGAAGATTATTCATTGTAACCCTAGCAGCTCTCGTGATATTTGTTCATCACTGAGAGGTAACAGTTCCATACTGTAACAGAGTTTATTGTTTCAATAAAGTTTGTTTTCTGTTACTTAATATATTAAAGTTCGATTTGATTGTATTATACACTATATTCACCCCCTCTACAGTGTGTGTGACCTAACAAGTGGTATCAGAGCTTATCTGTTAACACACATACAGTTAAAGATCCAAACACAATCATGTCGGACACAGAAACTCCAACTAAGCCTACCAAAACTGAGGAACCACCAAAGACACAAATTCAGAGTCGGTATGAGACCATCAGAGTTCCCATACTGAGACCATCTGAATATCCCATATGGAAGGTAAGGATGACCATGTTCCTGGAAGCAACAGATCCAGAATACCTTGATAGAATCAAGGAAGGGCCTCATAAACCAACCAAGCTCGCAGTTGCAGTTGCAGGTGAAGCAGCAAAGACCGTACCAAAGGAGAATAGTGATTATACTGCTGAAGATATAGTATCAATTGCTAAGGATGCTAAGGTACGACACTTACTGCATAGTGCCATTGATAATGTAATGTCAAACAGGGTAATCAACTGCAAGACTGCTAAGGAAATATGGGATGCTCTGGAAACAAGGTGTCAGGGAACTGACACAATTAAGAAGAACAGGAAGATAATACTCACTCAAGAGTATGAACATTTTGACTCAAGGACTAATGAGTCATTGAATGATTTATATGATAGATTTGTCAAACTTTTGAATGATTTGTCATTGGTTGATAAAGAGTATGATCTTGAAGATTCAAACCTTAAATTCCTGTTAGCTCTTCCTGAATGCTGGGATTTGAAGGCAACGACAATAAGAGACAACTACAATCTTGATGAAACAACTCTTGATGAAATCTATGGAATGCTCAAGACTCATGAGCTTGAGATGGAACAAAGAAGCAAGAGGAAAGGAGGAAAGTCAAGGACAGTTGCTCTTAAGGCTGAAGAAGAATCCCCCAAAGCAGCTTCCTCAAGGAAAGACAAGGGTAAAGCTCTTGTCATAAAATCTGAAACTGAGTCATCAAGTTCTGAAAGTGATGATGACTCAGATTCTGAAAGCTTGCCTGAGACTGATGCAAATGAGGAGATGATGAAGCTGTGTGCTCTTATGGTGAAAGGAATCACAAAGATTGCATACAGGAAGTTCAGGAAGGGAAAGAAGTTTTCCAGGAAAGGCATAAGTTCTGATAAGAAGAATTTCAGAAGATCTGAAGGCAGAGGAGGAAAGTCTGACAGAGGAGATTATACCAGTGTTAAATACTATAACTGTGGTGAGAAAGGCCACATATCTCCTGATTGCAAGAAGGTAAAGGGTGACAAAGGCAAGGCTCTTGTCACAAAGCAGAAAAGCTGGACAGACACCTCAGACTCTGAAAGTGAGGAGAACTATGCATTGATGGCAAATGCTGATAAAGAAAGTGCTGAGAGCAGTTCTGAAGCTGCTGAAACAAAGGTACCTCAGACTACTTATGCTTTTCATACTGATGATATTAATGAGTTGAGAAGATATCTTAAAACCATGTTTGTTAGTTATAGAGATCAAACTTTAACATGTGAAAGATTAACTTCTGAAAATCTTGCATTTAAGAAAAGAAATGATTTCTTAGAAAAAGAGTTAGTCATGTTCCATCAAACTTAGAAGGATAGAGATGATGCTTTTTATGTTAGGGATGAAGTGCTAAAAATGAATGAATCTCTAAAAACTGAGTTAGAAAAGGAAAGAGAGATTATCAGGACTTGGACTAACTCTGGCAAAACAACTCAAAATTTGCTAAGTAGTGGAAACTGGAAATAGGGCTTAGGTTATGGAGAAGATAAGAATGATAAAGGAACTGAAGAAATTAAGCCTGTTATTAAGCAAAAGCCAAAGTTAAAACCTGTTAAGTTTGTAACTGTAAAGGCTGAAAATGAGAAATCAGAAGTTAAAGAGGAATTAACTTCTGACAAACTAAAACAGGAAAAGACAGCTGAAGTGAACATAGGCTTAATGACGAAGAAGCAGCTTAAGCATAAGCTGAAAGATGTTAAGAATGCAAACAAGGTAAAATCACCTAGGAAAAATAGGAATGGAAAAGAAGGTGTGAATAAAAGCAATGATTATAAACCTGTTCCTGATGCTCCTAGGAAAACATGTCATAACTGTGGAAGTTCTAACCATCTGGCTTTTTTTACAGGAAGAATAAGAATATTAACTCCTTACCTTCAAAATCAGGAGTTAAGAGTCAGTCTGTTAGATACAAACCACAAAATCCTTGTTTTCATTGTGGTAGTTTATGGCATTCCATTTATACTTGTAAGGAATATCATAGTTTGTACTATGATTATTATCAAATAAAACCTTCTTTGAAGAAAGTTTCCATTGTTCCTTCTAGTGTAAATTCTGATTCAAAGTCTAATAGTGTAAGTTCTGATAAGAAAAATGTTAACATAAACTCTGATGCTAAATCCGCTGTAAATGTTAACAAACTTAATAAGGCCAAAGGATCCAAGCAAGTCTAGGTCCTTAAAACTAATAATTAGTGGTCTTTGTGATTGCAGGGCAACAGGAAAAATATTCTAGTTCTGGACAGTGGATGTTCAGGACATATGACTAGAAATAAGGCCCTGCTATCAGACTTTGTGGAGAAAGCTGGCCCAAGTGTTTCTTATGGAGATGGCAACATGGGAAAAATATTGGGATATGGCAATATCAATCTTGGAAATGTCATAATTAAAGAAGTAGCTCTGGTTTCAGGACTTAAACATAATCTACTGAGTATAAGTCAAATCTGTGACAGAGGTTATCATGTTGATTTCTTTGAAGAACACTGTGAAATTGTGAGTAAATCTAAAGGTCAAGTTGTTCTGAAAGGATACAGGCGTGGTAACATTTATGAAGCTAAGCTTTCAAAAAGTACTGATGGTTCTGCAATCTGTCTGATGAGTAGAGCATCAATTAAGAAAGCTGGAATTGGCACAAGAAACTCTCTCATTTAAATTTCAATAATATAAATGAACTGGTCAAGAAAAATCTTGTGAGAGGACTGCCAAAGTCAGTATTTGCTCCTGATGGCCTTTGTGATTCCTGTCAGAAGGCCAAACAAAGAAAATCTTCATTCAAGAGCAAGACTGAATCATCAATTCTTGAGCCTTATCATCTACTACATGTTGATCTATTTGGTCCAGTAAATGTCATGTCTATTACAAAGAAGAAGTATGCGTTGGTCATAGTGGATGAGTTCACCAGATACACATGGGTGTATTTCTTGCACACAAAAAGTGAAACTGCATCTATCTTGATTGATCATGTCAAACATTTGGATAAAATGGTCAAAGATTCTGTGAAAATTTTAAGGAGTGATAATGGCACTGAGTTCAAGAATTTGATAATGGAAGAGTTCTGCAAAAACCATGGAATAAAGCAGGAATTTTCTGCTCCTGGAACTCCACAGCAAAATGGAGTTGTTGAAAGGAAGAATAGAACTCTCATTGAAGCTGCACATACAATGCTTGAAGAAGCAAAGCTTCCAACCTATTTCTGGGCTGAAGCTGTGCAGACTGCTTGTTTTACTCAAAATGCAACACTCATTAACAAGCATGGAAAAACACCATATCAGATGGTGAAGAAAAAGAAGCCAAATCTGAAATACTTTCATGTATTTGGATGCAAGTGTTTTGTTCTCAAGACTCATCCTGAACAGCTATCCAAGTTTGATTTAAAAGCTGATGAATGAATCTTTGTTGGATATCCACTTTCCACAAAAGCCTTCAGAGTCTATAATTTGAGAACAAAAGTGGTCATGGAATCTATCAATGTCTCTTTTGATGACAAGAAGATTACTGGTCTTGAAGATTTCATTGACCATGATCAGCTGAGATTTGAAAATGAAGACTCAAATTCTGATACTGAAAATCCTGACAGTCTAAGTCCTGATACTGTAAATTCTGATGGATTAAACTCTGATGTTATTGAAACTGTGGTGACTGCGTCAAAGGAAGATGCACCTATGCAGGGCGAGCATATTCAAGATCCTACCACATCTCAAGAAACATCAGAACATACATCTGGCTCTTCAAGTTCTGATTCATCAAGTTCTGATAAGCAAGTTCTGATAGTGCTGAAAATCTAAATACTGAAGAATCCAACTCATAGAGCATAGTTTCAGGGGGAGCATCAGAAAATGAAAATGAAGACGACATGGATCATGGGGGAGCATCCAGTTCTAGAGAAAACCTTCCATTTGCTAGGAAGTGGACAAAATCACATACACTTGATTTGATAATTGGAAATCCTGATGCAGGTGTCAGAACTAGAACAGGTACTTCAAATGAATGTCTCTACAATTCTTTTCTCTCTCAGACTGAGCCAAAGAAAGTGGAAGAAGCTCTTCAAGATGCTGATTGGGTGCAAGCAATGCAGGAAGAGTTAAATGAATTTGAAAGAAACAAAGTCTGGACCCTAGTGCCAAGACCAAAGAATAGATCTGTTGTTGGTACAAAGTGGGTATTCAGAAACAAAACTGACAGTGATGGCATAATTACAAGGAATAAGGCAAGGCTGGTTGCAAAAGGATATTCTCAACATGAGGGAATTGATTATGATGAAACATTTGCACCAGTTGCTAGGTTAGAAGCCATAAGGATATTTTTGGCTTATGCTGCTCACAAAAAGTTTACTGTCTTTCAAATGGATGTGAAAAGTGCTTTTCTCAATGAAGAATTGGAGGAGGAGGTATATGTTGAACAACCTCCAGGCTTTGTAGATTCCAAACATCCAGATTATGTCTACAGGCTTGATAAAGCACTTTATGGACTTAAGCAAGCTCCTAGAGCATGGTATGAGGCTTTAGCTCAGTTTCTTCTGGAAAGTGGATTCAATAGAGGAACAATAGACAAAACACTGTTCTACCTCAACCATGGAAATGACTTACTTCTGGTCCAGATTTATGTTGATGATATCATTTTTGGGTCTACAAATGACAAACTTTGCAAGAAGTTTGCCAAACTAATGCAGTCAAGATATCAGATGAGTATGATGGGGGAACTTAGCTATTTTCTGGGCCTTCAAGTCAAGCAGAATGAAGAAGGCACTTTTATTTGTCAAACCAAGTACACCATAAACTTGCTGAAGAAATTTGGAATGCAAGATTGTTCAAGTGCATCCACTCCCATGGCCACTGCAACAAAACTGGATAAGGATACTGGTAAATTAGTAGATATTACTGACTACAGAGGTATGATTGGCTCTCTACTCTATCTAACTGCTAGTAGGCCTGATATCATGTATGCTACCTGTCTTTGTGCAAGATTTCAAGCAGATCCAAGAGAACCTCACTTAACAGCTGTGAAAAGAATCTTTAAGTATATTAAAGGAACAGCTGATCTGGGATTGTGGTATCCTAGAGAATCAGATTTTAAACTAATAGGTTACTCAGATGCAGATTTTGCAGGTTGCAAAATTGACAGGAAAAGCACAAGTGGAAGCTGCCAATTCCTTGGAGGCAGATTGGTTTCTTGGTTCAGCAAGAAACAAAAGTCAATTTCCACATCAACTGCTGAAGCAGAGTATATTGCTGCAGGAAGCTGTTGTGCACAGATTCTTTGGATGAAGAATCAGTTACTGGATTATGGGTTAACATATTTCAAAACCCTATTTACTGTGATAATCAAAGTGCTATTGCTATGACAGGTAATCCAGTTCAACACTCTATGACAAAGCACATCAGCATCAGGTACCACTTCATAAGGGAACATATGGATGAAGGTACAGTGGAATTGTACTTTGTTCCAACAGATCAATAACTCGCAGATATCTTCACAAAACCACTGTGTGAAGCCACTTTTACAAGATTGGTAAATGAACTTGGAATGATTTCGGGTTCTTTCTCTAAATCTGCTTAGTCTTGTTCTGTATTATCAGACTTTATGATCAGTATTTACAGAATTTAATCTCTTTGTGTATTCTGTGATTAATTGACAAATGTTTTTAAGTACTGACTGCTGTCTGATATATGTTTCTAAACTCTGATAAGTGATATGTCTGTCTAAGTAACCATTCAATCCTATGAGGATAACTGTGCTAGATACTGACTTACTAGTCTTCAATAAACAAATGATCCCATATAAGAAGTAATTATTTCTGTGGAAATCTTATGACACTAGCAAATTCTAATAATTGAGCTTAGTTGAGTTTACTTTGTTTATCTTATTACTAAGTCACAAATTAGAATAATGCTACTCATCTGTTAAGTTCTGATACTAGTAAAACTGCTCAATGTACTAAGTGCTGATAAACCTCACTTATAAAAAGAAAAATCAAAAGGTTCAAAGAATAAAATCAGGTACTCCTTTGAGATCTAGAGTAAAAATGTGGAAGGGAAGACCCAAGTGCATTGCTGGTATTAAGTAAATATGCATTAAAAAAGCAAACTATTTTCTTGGTGACTTTTCACACTCTATGATTACTGGAGAAATACTCTGATAATAGCATAAATTCTGATAAGCAGTCGTGACTCACTTACATTGAGGAGCCACTGTAAAATAGAATTTAAAAACATGCATAAAATTAGCACAAAACAGTTGAGGTAGACTCAAGCATGAACTCATTCATCAGTAGGTTTCAGGATAATGACAGCTCTTTAGCAAAATTTTAGTTATGCCTTATTTCTAAGATATACTGAAGTGAATCAGACTTTACTCTTTGTCTGCTATTTAGCTTGATGCACACACTAATCACTCCATCTGAATGATGAAAATTACTGTGGTGGTCTATGTTGTTTTAGATAAACAGTCATTGTGTCATTTTGCACTTACTCTGAGGCCAAGTTCTGGTTGCATATTCTGACGATTAAGTTCTGAAGAGTATAACTCAGCACTTGTATGAGGATTTAATTAGATAGGCATTCCTTTTTCGAGTTAAGAAATTATGTTCTGATGACTGTTAAGTTCTGAAATAAGTCTAAGTTCTGATATTACAGTCTAAATTCTTTACTTGACTTATCTGTGGATAAAATTTGATAACAGTCTCGGTACAAACTAGAACATGTGAAGTGGAAGATTAATAGTCACTATGGTTAGGATTCATGGTACTCGTACTTGAACAGTCAACTTTTACTTGTGTCTTGTGCGCATTCAACCATGTTTTCTCTTTCCAATGAATGTTATTCTTTTTCCAAGTCTGGGGAAACGAGGTAGAATTAATTCTACCTGTCAGCATTAAATACTTTTACGTCTCCTGGCATTCTCTTGCCTATATAAGCAGCCACTTCACATCAGCCTTCCCATCACACTCTTTCTCACAAACTTACCTTCATACTTTTTCTTTCAAAAACACAATGGTCAGATACAACATGTTTTTGAACTACCAAAACTTCAATATGGAGCTAAGCTGTGCCGACTGGCAGCACGAATGGCACGTCACGGCCATTCCTGAGGAGATATGGGACTCTGTCCCACAGGAGGTACTGACCCAACTCCTGTTCTTCTATATGGACTACCATCGCCATCTAGAGCGATTGGAGAAGGAAAGGCTGGAAGCTCTCCACCAGCAAGAGCGAATCATCCGACTCGCCATTCTATTTGTCGAGAGTAGGAAGAAGAAGAAATGATTTAATCTTGTCTTCTTCTTGTTTTTCTTCATCATCAGCTTTGTCAGGCTTCTTAGCTAGGACTAAAGCTGTTGATGTTAGGTTTAGTAGCTTAGGGAAATCTTGTATAAGTACTGATGTAATTTCCATTTCATGAATGTATTCTCTTGATATATTAATGAAATCTGTCTTTATTTCAAGATTTTGTCTCTAAGTTATTTTGTAATGCATTGATAAATCCTGATTGATATTTTGATGACCATATAAATTATGTTTTAATTTAAGTTCTGACTTTCCTTTATCAGTACTTACTCATATGATTTATCTTGGTCATTCTCACTTGATTTCTTTTCAAAATATTAATGATGCAGTGAAAAATAATTAAATCAGTGGGAACGGTTTCGATTTTCAATTAAAACGGTTTCACCTTGATTAATGGAATATCTGGGTAAATGGAACGGTTTTTCCTTGAAAACAGGCAAGTGGGCAAGTAATGATTACTGTTTTCTCGCGCCCAGTAACTATCCGTTATTACTGCATGTCTGACAGGTGTCCAACGGTAATATTTTTTTTAGAGTATAAGTACGACATAAAAAGAATTTCTTTAATCTTTTATTTCCTTCATACTTTTCTCTCTACTTGCTTTTACTCTCTCTTTCTCTCACGTTGGTTTTTCATACAGACATTTTATCAAACACCTAACAGGCACTTTTAAATCTCAATTTTTCACATGGTACCTAAGGATTTAATCATTGATGGAGCTAAGTTTGTTCCAAACAAATATGCTGCAATTCTTGATCATGCTGAAGTTCCTTCTGAATTGCATTTTGTGCAAGATCTTCTTGCACACAGTGAGATTGGGTATGCACTGACCCAGCCTTCAGTCTTTTCGAGCCAACAAGTTCTGACATTTTGGCGGACTGGGCACTTTGATGATGGTGGTAAACATGGCACTCCCAGTATTGTTTTCGAAGTGGGTGATTCATCTTATGCAGTCACTCCTGGTACAATACGCAAAACTCTACATCTCCCAGAAGATTGTACCTTTTCAATTCCAGAAGAATCAGCTCTTCAGGAGTTAATGGCAAATTTGGGGTATGAAAGGAGTTTGGCAAAACTTGGGCAGTTGAAACGGGCTCATATCAGAAGAGAATGAAGCTTCTTCTTCGACTGCATCACCAAAGCTTTTGGGAACAAATGTTCGAATTTTGATGCTATCCTAATTCTGAGTCAGCACATAGGGTATGCTATTATCAATCAAACTCATTTTGATTTTACAACTGGTATAATTGGTTTTATTGGGGATAGGATGACAGAGGATAGGAATGTTGTGTATTTTGCTAGATTCTGTCAACTTATTTATACTTTTTGTACTGATGAACCTCAATTAGTCGGTTCCTCAACCCCACCTTTTAAAGTTGCAAAACGATACTTTAATGACCTGGTAAATGCTGACACTAAGAAATCAGTGGTTAGACCATTACAGATTCCTCAGTCTGTAAAACAGATCCTAGTAAATGCTGATCCTGATACTTATAGATCTATTTACTCTGATGTCCAACCAACAATAAACACCCAAAAACCATCATCCTCAGCACCTACCACTCATTCTACTCAACCTACCCTCAGGACATATCTCAAATCCTATCTCTCCACTTCACAGAATGATCAACCCTCAGCCTCAACACCTACTGTGAAGCCTTCATCCTCCAAGCCAAAGAGGACAAAGACTGTTCCTCAAACACCTCAAAAGAGAAGGAGGATTGCCTTGAGAGATGAATCTGATACCGAGGAACAGGTTCCTTCTTCAGAACCTGTTGTAGGTGAAGCTGAGAAAAAGACTTCCCAGAAGGATTCTGGAATTGGGGGATCTAGGCTTCTCAAAAGGCTTAGAAGAATGACAGTGCCTGAAACTCCCAAGGAATCCAAATCAACAAAGAGATACCAGAAACAGAGGGAAAAAAGGCCAGTTTCAGATGATGAAGAGGAAGCAGCTAAGGAAGGGGATCAGGAATCTCTGATCTCACAAGACAAGGAATTTGCTCCAGTCACTTCTTCTCCATCAACTCCATCTAAGGAAGCTACTACTGAAAAGGCCAACACACCATCCGTGTCTCCTGTTCAAAAGTCTGTCTCTCCTGTTGATCCAGGCCTAAGTGCTGAAGTTGATATTCAGAACCTGGTTGTGCCTGAAATACTTTTCTTTGAAGCTCCACCAGCAACTAATCCTTCTACAACACCTGTTCCTGATGCTGTTCAAACTCCAGAGTTATCAACACCATCTTCTCTGAATCATGATGATGATGATCAGACTTTAGGTGAACATCAGGATTTGGCTGTTGATCAGAACTTAGAACAAGATCAGCAATTAGAGGATGCTGAAGCCTCTATTGCTACTCACACTATTATCTTATCAGAAGATACTGATTCTTTAAGTTCTGATGCTGCAAATGCTGGAGATACTGGTGATGCTGCTCCAACTGCAGATGCTGATACAGCAGGTCCTTTAGGACATGCTCCTCAACAGACTATTCTAAAGTTTGAACTGATTAAGAAGTTTGTTACCGGAGAAGCACCAGTACCTTGAAGTGAAACTCCTGCAGGTCAGGAGTGGACTAAGGAATGGAACTCAGTTTCATGTGTTCCAACTGAAAAGCATCTTGCTGAGCACTTGACTAAAGCTGATGAAATGTTAAATTCTGATGATTTCAAAACCCAGCTTAGAGTCACTGCATTGAGTACTAAACATCTACAAGGTCTTCATTCAACTACTCATGCAGAGCTACACAAGATTCAGGAGAACTTTATCAAACAGGAACAAGTTTGGAAAATTGATAAGAAAAAGTTCTTCCAACCTACCATTGACAGGATTGCTTATATTGAGAAGACTCAAGATCATCAACAAGCTCAGATTGATGAAATTCTGAAAAATCAAGCTTCTCAGCAATCACAACTAACTGAAATCCAATCCTCAGTGGAATTACTTATCTCTCTTCTACTACCTGCTGATGCCAAAAAGGGGGAGAAAGTAATTAAGTCCAAATGCAAGACTGACAAGACACTGACAGGAAAGGATAATGAAAAAGATGATCAAGGAAACTCTGGAATGGGTAGAGGTCATAGTCAAGGTAGAGGATTCACATCAAGACAAGCTAGTCACAGGACAAGTTCTGATACTGGGAAGAGAATAAGTTCTGCTACTGGTAAAAGGATAAGTTCTGATGAACTTTTAGATCTTGATGAGGAAATGTCAAGACAGTTATTTCTTCAGGAAAATCCAGGAATGGACTTGGAGAGTTTAATGAAAGAAGAAGCCAAGCTTAAATAAGAGAAAGTCACATCTAAATCTGAAGCTTCTGGTAAAAAGCCACTTCCAAAACTCAAAGGCATTGTGATCAAAGAAAGGACACTTACTGAAGCAACATTGGCTAGATCACAACCGCAGATAGATCCAAGATCCAAGGGTAAAGAAAAAGTTGGTGAACCTATCAAGGTTTATGTGCCTCCTGAGGATGAAGAAATTACTGATGAAAAGGATGATCTTGCTCTGACTTCAAGAAAAGTTCTTAAAACAACCTCTGACATGGCTCAAGTTGTTCAGAGTCAAGAAATTGTAAGTTCTGATATTCAGAAGAAGCAAGTAACCTCTGACATAGCTCAAGTTAACTTGATATCAGAAAATAGACCAAAGACACTCCTACCAGGATTCACTAAAGCAAAACAGACTCAACCTTTGAAGACTACTGCAAGTGGTTTTGAAGTAAGAGTAGTTACTGGAAAGGAAGCTAGAGATAAGACTGGATTGGGAAGTGCTGATGAAAGAAGAATACATAACACTACCAATGATCCAACTTCCTTGAGTGAACCAGGTATTGGAGCAACTCCTGAGAGATTGAATCAACTGGAATCTGTACAGATGGTTTACCATACCTACTTGAAAGAATACATCATGTTGTATTTCATGACAGATGGTAGGGTTTATCATATAAGACAAAATGCCATTCCATTGAAGTATTTTGAAGAATTGGAGCATGTACTTTTCTTACTTCAAGTGGATGATAGAATAACAGGAACTGCTGCAAACTACTTAAAAGAACAGATTCAGAGACAGGAAAGGCTTTATTCTGTTAAGTCTGACAGCACATATGTTCCAAAGTACAGAGATCACAATGGTGATATTGTTGATATGAAGCCTAATACTGCACAGATCAGAACATATCTTGGTATTAAGGGACTTGAATTCAATCTGGAGTCTGACAAAGCCTATGTCATAAGACTAGATCAGGAGTTGAGAAAAGCAAAGATCAATGATCTCAGAGCTGCAATCTTTCAAACTGGTGAAGATACTGCAGAGCTTAAAGATGCCAAAAGGAGAATGATTGATGAACTCAGATATGCTGAGAAATGTTTGTTGAAGAACTATCTCAGAACAACTCCTGATATCAGAGAGATCAGATGATGAAGCCAAGTCGAAGATCTACAACTGCTTAAATTCTGATATTTGTACAGACTGAAGTTGTTATCAGAAGTTGAATATTGGTAAAGCTTTAAGGACTGTAAGTTGTAGTTATCTAGTCTAATTCTCATGCATTTGTACTTAATGTTTTTGACATCATCAAATATCTGTTAAACTTGTATATTATGCTAATTTATAAGTTGGGGGAGATTGTGAGATATATTTGATAATGTCATGGCTAATATAATTTATGTTTAGATTTCAGATCTTACTTAACAAGACAAATCAGTACTTAACTGTTGATCAGTACTTATATTGGAAGTCAGGACTTAAGGATATCAGTACTTATATTATCAGGAGATAATCATCAGAAGTTAGATATCAGAACTTAAGTGCTGAAGGACGATCAGATAAGGGAAGTAGCTGATTAAAGGAAAGAAGATCGAGATAAACATAAGAAGAGATATGCATGAAGAAGGAGTTCCGTGAAGAATGGAATACTTGGAAGAAAAGATATCTGATTGATATATTTTAGGAAGCAGAATTATATTCCATATCAATTAGCGATTATCTTGTAACTGTGTAGTATATAAACACAAACATAGGGTTTACACTATAAGTGTTATCATATTTGAGAAGATTATTCATTGTAACCCTAACAGCTCTCGTGATATTTGTTCATCACTGAGAGGTAACAGTTCCATACTGTAACAGAGTTTATTGTTTCAATAAAGTTTGTTTTCTGTTACTTAATATATTAAAGTTCGATTTGATTGTATTATACACTATATTCACCCCCTCTACAGTGTGTGTGACCTAACAAAGTATGAAAATCCACCCATGGCTTGCGTAGACATTGGTCCACATACATCTGTGTGTACCATTCCTAGCAAATTTGTAGCCCTCTCTCCATGTCTACTAAATGTAGACTGCAGTGCCACTATAAAGTGAGATTTTCATCATCCCTTTTCTTTTATTAGTTTATTCAATCTGAAGTAAATTATGTCACATTTATACAGACCATTATTTAAAGTACCACGTCCATAAAGAATATTATCTCTAAGAATAGAACATTCATTATTCTCAATAATAAATGAAAATCCAGCCAAGTCTAACATGGGAATAATATTCCTCACAATCGAGGGAACAAAATAACAATTATTTAAAACAATAGTCTTGCCCATAGGCATATGTAATGAAATGATTCTACATCTTCAGCAGCAACTCTTGCTCCATTTCCCATCAGTAGAATCACCTCCTCTTCCTCAAGAGTCCTACTTCTCCTTGGTCCCTGCAACAAATTACAGATTTAAGAACCACAGGCGGTATCTAATACCCAAGTAGAAATTTGATTTAATGACATATTCACTTCTATCATGAACATACCTGAATCAGAAGTGGTAGTCTCACTACCCTTCTTCTTCTTCAATTCTGCAAGGTAAACCTTGCAGTTCCTCTTCCAGTGCCCCACCTTGTTACAGTGAAAGCAAACAATTTTGCTCTTGGGGTCTTCAGCTTTTGGTGGAACCGGCTTTTCTTCACCTACCTTCTTCTTCTTGGAAGAGTTCCTCTTCCTTTTCTTAGGATTGGAACCTTCACCAATTAGAAGAACAGAACTCTTCTTAGGGGGAAAATTCGATTCCGCAGTCTTCAACATGTTGTGGAGTTGAGGCAGGCTGACATCCAACTTATTCATGTGAAAGTTCACAACAAACTGCGAGAACGAACTCGGAAGCGATTGCAAGACCAAGTCTTGGCTCAGCTCCCCATCCATGGCAAAACCAAGTTGTCCAAGACGTTCAATCAAATTGATCATCTTAAGTACATGGTCATTCACAGATGATCCCTCATACATCCTACAACCGAACAGCTCCTTCGATATCTCATATCGAGCTGTCCTTCCTGCCACATCATACAACTCTTGTAGATGCATTAGGATAGTGTGAGCATCCATATGCTCATGTTGCTTCTGTAGCTCAATGTTCATGGAAGCTAGCATGATGCATTGAGCAACATTTGCATCATCTATCCACTTACGATACACAACCTATTCATCATTATGTGCATCACTAGTAGGTTTAGTAGGCTTAGGTGAGTCAATCACGTATTCCAGCTTCTCAATCCTGAGAACAATTCTCAAGTTTCGAAGCCAGTTAGCATAATTAGGACCAGTCAATTTGTGAGCATCTAGTATGCTCCTGAGTGATAGTGCAGAAGACATAACATACAAAGTAAATCTGTAAATGATAAACTACATAACAACACTTAGCAAATATTCGATTTCATTTCAAAACACTATATGAATCGGGTCTTTATTCATAAGTGGCTCCCACTAGTTTACCTAATTTATTCAACCCCCTACGTGAAAAATTAAGCATTCATAATGCTAGTGGGAATAGGGATCCTACATTCCATTACACAACCCCGGCTGTAGCACGAACCGCCATGTAATGTTCAATAGGCAGACAACTCTGGTCAATTACATCTTATGTTATTCCCTAATCAAACTTTAGCCTCTTGAATAATTGAGTCTCGGCTGTGGCACGACAAACTCAATATTCTAAGTCAAGTCTAACCCAACATTCCGTACAGTTGAATCAGTCCCCAAAGGCCCACGGCTGTAGCACGTACCGACCTTTAGATTCTTATTCAGTGTACACATCTCTATGTAATAGACAAGTATTTCTGATTTCGAAATCAAAGCCCTCGGCTGTAGCACGAACCGACAATGATTCAAAAATAAGAACTACTTTCTATCATGTTGGAAGTCTATGACCGACATAAGCCCGTTGTGTCATTGGCCAATTACTACTTGATATTATTTAATTTTAGAGGGATTATATAACATTACAATCATAATCATATTATAAAGAGATTCTTCCTTTTAAATTAAATATTTCAAATCAATAATCAATAATCAGATGATTCCCAGATCGGGTGGAGCATTGTCAAGAGGCGTCACTTAATAACCCTTTCTTACAGATAGAAATCTGTTGTTGACAGAATCATCCTTTCTCTCATATTGAAAATTCATATTCAATTACGTGTTTCACAAACACAAGAATCTCATGATTGTATTCATAATATTGTTATTAAGGTTATGAAACAATTTCACTATACTAGGTTGTCTAATAAACACCTTATGTTCATTTAAGTTCACCTAAATCTATCATCGCATGATAAACTAAGCATATATCACATATATCAACATGAATAAACATCAAGGAAGGCATGTTATCTCATCTAGCACATTAGTCTAAGCATTATACATTTCTATGTATCACATGAAGCATTTAAAAGCAATTAAAAACAGTTAAAAACAGCTTTAAAACACTTTCGGAAATATAAACAGTTCAAAACTTTTATATAAACTAAAATTGATCACTCCATTAGATCCGTCTCGGAAAAACGAATCCAACGGTATATTGCACGCCCAAAACGGAGTTACGAAACTCCCAGAAAATCAATTTTAATGTAAACAGTCGGGCTGTAACGCATTACAGGAACGCGTTACAAGCCCTGTAACGCATTCCGGTGATGCGTTACAACCCTTTTAACCAATTAAAAGGTGTAAAGCATTCCGTGAATGCGCCACAGGGTGTAACGCATTCCCGGAATGCACGACACCCCTTTCCGCCGCCTGACAGTTCTTCTCGATCGCCGCGCCTGACAGTTCTTCTCGATCGCCGCGCCTGACAGCTGTTTTCTCTGTACCTGTCTGCATTTCTGCCGTACCTGCTCTGTGTCTTTGCTTTGCTTCCCGTGCAGTATAGCAACAACATATGTATATACATACTAACTAACAATTTATATATATATACAAGATTATTTAATTACGAATTTAATTGTAAGAACTTCAAAAATTTATAATAAAAAATCTATACATCATAAAATTATGAAAAAAATACCCAGACGATCTACAACACTTGTAGAACCCAGATCAACATTCAAAATTATTCTGAGAAAGATTTCTCATCAGACAAAATTAATCCATGATATAACTTGTAAAAATCATAATTAATTCATACAAGCACATAAAATTCTGAAATTTTTACCACAGATCTATATACATACAACCTATGCTCTGATACCATTGTTGGATTTTAAACGCAGCGGGGCATGGCAAAACACTTTCGCACATATAAAATCCAAATAAAAGCATACAGATCATGAATAAAAATTCGAGGGATCGAATCTAACCTTTAAAATAATTCGGAGACAACGATCAGAGATCCTTAGCAGTTGCTCCTCAAGTGTGAAGCACTCCACCGGTATCCACCAAGAAAATGATGTTAAGGAGGAGGGAGGAAGGAGGTGGAGAGAATTGGGTTTTCCAAACTTTTTGGGTTTTGGGGTTCGAATAAAAATAGGGTCTATAATATTATATTTATAGGCAAAATTTTCAGCTGAAATTTTCCCATAAATATTATAATTATTATCCCATTTATTATTCTCATTAATAATTAAAACACCTTTTAATTATTAATCCTTTTTCTAAACACTTTAGAAATAATTCTCTCTCTTGATTTAATTTCCAAAAATTAAATCCTTAATTAATAATATTAAGAACTTTTCTTAATTAATTTATAATCAATTAAATCTCATTTAATTAATTATTAAATTTACCAATTAACTATTTATTTCACAAATAAATAATTATTAGCCATTATTAATTAATTCCTCCACCATTAAATCATTCTCTTTTTATGGTGTGATCCTGTAGGTTCAATATTAAGCCGGTAGTAGAAATAAATAATAATAAAACTATTTTATCATTATTTATATAAATTCTCTAATTTATTAAATATGATTAATTAATTAATCACATTTATTCTACATCGTGAGGGATACTTCTCAGCATATCGCGACTATCCGGATAATATGAATTCACTGCTTAGAATACCAAGAACCTATTCAGTGAATAGTTACCGTACAATAAACTCCTTCTACCCTACAATGTCCCGATTAAATACAAGGCATGGATCTCGTGTCAAGCCTATCTAATTTAATCACTTGCTTACCATTTACTATGCGTAGTTCTATGCAAATTAGAAACTCCTTTCTAATTTCATTCACTCTGGTCAGAGATTCCTGAACTAGCATAAGTGGATCAGCCTTGAACATTCGCTTCCTTCACTGGAAGGGGTAGATCCTTTATTGATCATACACTATCTTCGTGCACAAATTCCTATACCCAGTAGAGCCCTAATAATTGTCCCTGGAGACTAAGAACTAAACCAAAGCATAGTTCAATGTACACAAGATGACTATGATGACCTCAAGTCTAAGGATACTTGTACAACTATCACTATGTGAACAACTGCTGACACGTGAGTGAACTCCATCAGTTGTTCAGCTGTGCGAGTCATGTTCAGTGAACTTATTCTATAATAAGCACCTACATACTAGCTATAGTGTCACCACACAAATGTCTATGAGAACAGACATCCTTCATAATGAAGCAAGCAAAGTATGTACCGATCTTTGCGGATTATTAATTACCAGTTAGTAATCCTATGACCAGGAACTATTTAAGTTTAGAGTTATCATCTTTTAGGTCTCACTATTATGATCTCATCATAATCCATAAAAAGTTTTACTCTAAACTATGGTATATCTTATTTATACACTTAAATAGATAAAGCCCGTAATAAAAACAAAACAAGTCTTTTATTAATATCAATGAAATCAAAACAGATTACATAAAAGTTATTCCTAAATCCTAATACATTATTGGACTTAGGACATATTCCTTTCATGGTTCGTATCCAAGAATTTAACAATCAATGGTTTACAAGGAATCAGGCTTGCGGCTCATGATTAATAAGAATCCGGGTTTAGGGTTAAGTACTTCAAAGTACTTGCAATATAGAACAAGAACTGTTTAGAATAAGATAATGAAAAGAGTTCAAATGTACTTGCAATATATCACAAGAAAGAGCAGAAGCACTTGCCTTATTAATTCACTTTTACTTTACTCGTACTTGTCAATTGGTTCCCACTCACTGACTATCTGCTTTCCCTTTCTACACCTTTTTTCCTCTTTTAAACATCACATTCATTTATCAATACTACTTTTCATCTCATTCTATTCATTACAAGCTTCTAACTACCTTTCGTTTCACCCAAATCCGACGTACCAATAGAAAGTTATGAATAAAACAGTCAAATAATGCACGTACAGTCATTTTATACATCAATAAGATCACATATGGCACATAACACGTAAGATATTCAATCCAAATAATATTTCAAAGAAGATTCGGGATTAAAATGATTTTCCAGGTATTTAATACGAATTTTTGAACATTTTTCGGAATTAAAACGAGACTCCGAATCATTTTATAATTAAATAGTAGAGTTTGAATACCCGAATCTGGCTTTAAAATAATTTTATAATAATTATCGAGCCTTGAAAATAATTTAAAATAATATTTTAAAGCTCGAAACTATTTTTCGGAATTTTTAAATCAAAAATAAATAATTAGATCTAATTATTATATAATTAAAATTTATTAATAATTAATTAAATTATTTAATCATTTAATATTAAATTAATCATTTAATTAATAAAATAAATCAGATTTATTTTTAAGTAAATAATAATTAAAAAAAATATGAATTATCATTAATTAAAAGAATTTTTTGAATAAAAGAAATTAGATTTTTGATTTATTTTTAAATCAAAATTGTAATAACAGATTTTTAGATTTGTAATAGGGGAAAAAAGGATCAAAAGCGATTCAAAGAACCGGGTCGAAATCGGGTTTCCGGGTCGAATAAGAACACTTGCCCCGACAGGCCGATTTCTAGAATCCGGCGACCGGATATTTTTCCGGCGAGCCGCGATAATCACTAGAACGTCAAGATTCTTCTATTTTTTGACTGGGTTTGATTTAAAACCATCACAGAGGTTTGGCTATGGCAATCACGACCGTAAAACACTTCCAAAAGTAGAAATCCGGCGACATCGCCATTGATGCCGGCGAGAAGCTCAGAATTTCGGCCATCTGATTCGGGCTTCCAACACAGAAACTTTATACATGAATCGAATTGTTTTTAAACGATCTATTCAATGGTATAGCTCAATCAAACCCAGATTAATTGAATCAAAAGTTCCTAAATTTAATCAAGAACATTCAAAGTATATAAACCCTAATTTAATATTCTGAGAATCAAACCTCAATTTCTATATGTTATTGAACTCCAAATTAGTCATATAATATATCAAAATGACCAGGATAAAATTATCTACAAGATTAAGCCATCAAATCATGTCAACAACATCAAGAACACAATTTCATAATCTAATCTTTAAATAATTTGAAATAAAATAATTAAATAAGAAAATAACCTTGATTTCTGCACCAAAAGTGTTGATTGATTTAGAAAGAGCTTTTCGAGAACTTTGATTCGATATATTACACGCTTGAATCGGAGTTCGATAACGCCTTCGTTCGTGGGTTTGATTATGAAGAACACAACATTTTTAGGGTTTTTTCTCTGTAAATTATATATTTTCACTGGTTGTTTATGATTATACGAATAAAATGAATAATAAAAGAGCTATATATATTTTTGGAATGTTGGTTCGTGTTAGGATCGTTTCTGATCGATAAATTAGAACTTAGCCGTTAAGTAACTGCAAGAACGATCCGATTTGATACCCGTATTGGATAATTATCCAAATCGGGCTTCTTATAAAACACTTTATACGAAAATAATATAATAATATCCCGTCTTTCGAGAATACGGGTTTTGTTGAGTTTGTCGAAATGATTATCGTATCGAAAATTGTACGTCGGGACGCGTACGGGTCAAACCGTAATCCGGATCGAAAAATTCAAAACACGGAAAATGTCCGGAATTAGCAGATTTTAGAAAGGAGTTTTCCGAAGAGTTTCGGGTTGTAAAAACGTAAAAACGGTTGAAGTTGGACGATTCCCGGCTTTATAAAATAGTTTTGTAATTATTCTAGAAAATAATTAGTAAATCTGCAAAATCATTATAAAATCATATAACGATCCAAAAATCACCAGAAAATATCACAATTATCTATATTTTATTCTGGACATAACAAAATTAACATACTCATATCTTATCATATATAAACATCCACTTATCAATACCAATCATCAGATAATTCATAAAAAATTCACATAATAATCACATAATAATCATTTATAGATAAAATAATTATATGCGATATCCCGAATATTACAATAAGGCACGTTACCTCAAATATAAAGCTGCCCGTTTCTTCCTTGAAGATAATCAACTATATAGGCGAACCTTCTCAACACCCACTCTCAAATGTATTGATCCGGATGAGGCTGATTATTGTCTCTCAGAGGTTCACGAGGGAATTTGCGGAGATCACTTAGATGCCAAAGCCCTAGCCTACAAAGTCATCAAACAAGGGTATTACTGGCTAACTATCCACGCAGATGCGGTGGCATATGTAAAGAAGTGCAGCAAGTGCCAAAAGTTCAGCAATGTGCTGAAGTAGAGCCCAAGCCTTCCGGGGTCAGTACTCTCCCCGGTTCCCTTTGCTGTTTGGGGGATTGACATCATGGGTCCTTTTTCCCGAGCCAAAGGAGATTTACGCTACATCCTAGTGGCGATTGACTACATGACTAAATGGGCGGAAGCTAAATCCATGTGAACTATCAATCAGCAGGATTGCATAAAATTCATGGATTTGATCGTGATGAGGTTCGAAATCCCGATGGTTTTAATCTTGGATAACGGACCGCAGTTTATTGGATCAGATTTAAAAGCATACTTGAAAGAGCTCGACATCAAACATAAAAGAACATTCATGGCCCACCCCCATGGGAACAGACAGGTAGAAATAACCAATAGGACCATACTCCGGGGCCTAGAGAAAAGATTGGAAGAGTCTAAGAAGACCTAGCCAGATGAACTCCCAAAGGTCTTATGGTCCTACAGGACCACCCTCAGGACAATGTTGTGCAAGACATGCATGTACAATAACAAGACTAAGTCAAATTGACAAACCTAAGTAAGTTGTATTGTAATCTTAGTTTTTATTTTGTATTGTAACATTTAAAGTCTGTAAAAATGTAAAATAGAGCAAACTTGAGTCTTTTTCTATAAACAGTATCAAGCCTAAGAATTCTATCTGGAAGAAGATCAAAAAGATCATGCCTCAGAAGAATTATGAAGAAATTTGGAGTTGAATAAATCTGTTTTAGGAAAAATATCCTAAGTCAAGATCTCTACAAGTCACAGATTAAGTGTCATAAAGAATTCATTCGAGAACTCCAGAATGACTTATAGAGAAGTCAGCAAAGCTACTAGAGAACTCAGAGATATCGACAAGCCAAATTGAAGACATGAAGATTGGAGATATCAACAAGTCATTTCTTCACTAGAGAAATCTGAGATATCGACAAGTCAAAGTATGACTAGAGAACTCTGAGATATCGACAAGTCAAGATATCACTAAAGAACTCTGAGATATCGACAAGTCAAAATATCACTAGAGAACTCTGAGGTATCGACAAGTCAATTGGTCACTAGAGAACTCAGAGATATCGATACGCCAAAATGAAGACATGAAGATGAGAGATCTCGACAAGCTAAATTCTCTTATAGAGAACTTAGAGACCTCTACAAGTCAGAAAAACTATAGAGAAAAGAGAGATCTCAACAAGCCAATATACTTATCGAGATGTCAAGTTCTCTATATACCAAACTGGAGATCTCAAGGTAAAACTCAAAGTACAAAATGCAGACCAGTTCAATATCCAAGATTATCAATCAACAAATAATCCAATCAGTTGGATTGACAAGTCTACAAAAAGTAGCTTGAAGAGTATAAGATCAAAGGCCAAGATTAACTGGCAAAGTAAAGTCACAGGCGTGCAAGATTGGCAAGATACACTAAGTCAAAATAGAAAATTTTGATTATCTAAAAATAGGGTTTAGTACATGCTGTTGCATGCTGTGTAATAACCAATGTTTACTGATCTATAAAGTAAACACCGGATGCTTTGTCATTTATAACAATTTAGATAAGAAAAATCTTATATTCTCTCAAGGAAGAAGCTAAGATCTTTATCAACAAAGAGCCTAGAAATTTTATAGCAAAATATTCTTAATTTTAATATAAAATTAAGTGAGTTTTGAAAGATCTATGTTCTTTACTGCGACTTGTTTAATTTCAGTTTTAACACATTTCACTATAAGGTTAAATTTACTTTGGTCACCACCATAAAACAAATCAAGAAAAGCAGAAAAATACAAAAACAGATTCACCCCCTGTTAAGTGGCATTTATGTCCACTTAGAATGCTCTATAAAGGCTTGAATTGATGTTTTGTACTCAAGTTATTTGTGTTTTTGATGAGTTTTGTAGTGTTTTTGCATTTCAGGCATATAATAGGGATCATGGAGATTTAGCATTATTTTGGTGCTAAATTGGTGTAGGGAAGTGTCCAGGAAGTAAGCTCATGGATCTCCATCTCAAACTAGCAAGATAAGCAGAAATCAGACTTTTTTCCAGAAGGTCAGCGCCCCCGCGCTATAGTAGCGCGTGGCCGCGCCGGGTGAACAGAATATCAGCTCGCCCGCGCTGGTGAAGCGCGCAGCCGCGCCAGGTCAGGTTTCAAGAATCCTGTTTCTACTACAATTTTGATTTCTAGACTTATCTGCTGATCAGGGCTGCTATATAATGATAACTTAGGGTCGTTTTTCATAACAAGACATACCAGAGCTTAAGGAGAAGATATAAGAAGACCGTATAGCACAATTCAACAAAGATGAAGAGGATCTGGTTTATTCTTGTGATTCTTTATTTTAAGTTGTAATCTTGGATGCTAGTTTTCTTATTTGTTGAACCTATACTCTTGTTTAACGTACTTGGTTTTATTATTCATATTTATAAAGACTTAGTTTATTATACCATGCTTTCATCGGAACCCACGGTGATGATGAGTTCGGTTATGGGCTAATTGTTATCGTGGGGTTCTGGCGGATTTACTTATGGATTTCTTTAGTTAATATGTGTGGATACCTTAGTATGTGGTGATTTTATGATATTCTAGTATTGGTTGTGCTTATTCGTCTAATGAGCGTCGCGAACCTATAAGATAGCTTGTTAATCTCTAATGAAGCGACAATGAATTTAGAGGTTTAGAACTTGCCATGCTAGCATAGGTTCATGTAATTGATATGCATGATTCGTAGGTAATTTTAACCATCTTACTTACCCTATGTAATTATTATAGATAACTTGCACATTAAATTGTTATGTTGTCAAATTCTATAGACATATAGGGTCTCAATATAATCGGTGTCTATTCAGCTTCTATCTCTTTTGTGGATGTCTGGTAGTGGGGTATTCGTACAAGAAAAGTTGGCGTTTACTAGTTTCGTGTTATCTGATTAGTGTCATCACCATTGCATGCTAAGGTTAAGAACAAAAAAGCTATTGATTGAAGTAGTAATGAAGTTAGAATCCCATGTTTGTGTTATATAATTAAATCAACCTTTTAATTCTCGTAGTTAATTGCATGTTAGTTAAAAATCTTAGTTATAATGATCTCAATTTGTTATTCGTCTTAGCATTGAATAATAATCATATCATTGATTGAAATTAACCTAAACCAGTCTCTGTGGGAATGAACTATAATTGATTCTATATTACTTGCGATACACTGAATGAAGCTGAGGAAGAAGTTGTAGTAGCTAAGGAAGTTTTTGAAGAAGTTCTTGTCGAGAAAGTTGAAGAAGAAGCTCTTATTGCAATGGGAGAACCAGAAGCAAATACGAAGGCTTTGATGGATTACTCTCAGCCAAAGATTAATGATATTCATTCGAGAATTTTCCGACCAGCCATCGCGGCTAACATATTCGAGATCAAGTCGAGCACGATTCAGATTATACATAACTCAGTTCAGTTTGGGGGTTCTCCAACAGAAGACCCCAACATGCACATCAGAGATTTCATCGAGATCTGCGACACTTTCAAGTTCAATGGAGTTTCTGAAGATGCTATTAAGTTGAGGCTTTTCTCATTCTCTCTACGGGATAAAGCTAAGTGTTGGTTACATTATCTACCACCAGGTCTATCACCAAATGGGAGGATCTTGCTCAAAAGTTCCTAACTAAATTCTTTCCTATGGCGAAGACTGCTGCAATCAGAAACGCACTTACTCAATTTGCTCAACAATCTGGAGAATCTTTATGTGAGGCTTGTGATCGGTACAAAGAGATGCTTAGAAAGTGTCCTCACCATGGGATGCCTGACTGGATGATCATTAAATTCTTTTATAATAGATTGGGTGCTACTTCTAGACCCATGCTTGATGCAGCATCAGGGGGAGCCTTATGGGCTAAAAGCTATGATGAAGCTTATAAATTGATTGAGCTGATGGCTGCCAATTAATACCAGAACCCAAATCAGAGACTACCTTAAGGCAAGGTAGCAGGAATTCTGGAGGTGGATGCAGCTACTACTATCGCTGCTCAACTTAAGGCTTTGATGATGAAGGTGGATTCTTTGGCTAATTATGGAGTGAATCAAATCACTAGTGTTTGTTACCTTTGTGCTAGTGCTCATGAAATAGAGCAGTGTGCTATTTCTAGTGAATCAGCTCAATTTATGAGCAACTTTCAGAGATCGGAGCAGCCAGTTCCAGCCACCTATCACCCCAACAACCGCAATCATCCGAACTTCAGCTGGAGCAATACTCAGAATGCGGTGTAACGGCCTTATCAGCAGTATGCAGCAAAACAATACAACCCTCTTGGTTTTCAACAACCGTAATATACACCAAGACAACAACTCCAGCTGCAACAATCTAATGAATAATCCGAATTGGAGGAGTTGAGGTTCATGTGAAAGAGCCAAGCAGTTTCTATCAAGACCTTAGAGAATCAAATTGGGCAGATTATCAATGCCTTGCTGAATTATCAACCTGGTACCTAGTGACACTGAAGTGATAGGCAAGAAGGAAGCTAAAAAGCAGGGTAAGGCAATCACATTGAGGTACGGGAAGGTTACAAATCCCGAAAATCTCAAATTTCGGAAGAAGAAGTTGTGGCTGAAGAAGAAGTGCAGAAGGAAGCAGAAGTGGAACCAAGGAAGACTACTGTAGAACACATTCCTTCTAAGGGTAATACATGGGAGAAATAGATCTATCATCCGCCTCCTTTCCTCAGCGGCAACAGAAGAAAAAGTTGGATAAGCAGTTTGAGAAGTTTTTGGAGGTGTTCAAGAAATTTCATATCAACATACCTCTCGCTGAAGCTCTTGAACAGATGCCTAGTTATGCGAAGTTTATGCAAGGTATTCTCTCTCGAAAAGTGAAGCTGAATGACTTAGAGATAGTTGCTCTTACAGAGGAATGCAGTGCTGCAACAGAAGTTGCCTCCGAAGCTTTACTATTCCTTGTACCATTGGAAAAGTATGATTTGACAAATGCTTATGTGACTTGGGAGCTAGCATCAATATGATGCCCTTGTCAATCTTCAAGAAGTTGGGCTTACCTGATCCAAAGCCTACTTATACGACCTTACAGTTGGCTGATCGTTCTATTACATATCCACGAGGCATCATGGAGGATGTATTAGTCAAGGTGGACAAACTCATCTTTCCTGATGATCTTGTAATTCTTGATTTCCAGGAGGATAAGAAGATTCCCATAATCTTGGGAAGAACTTTCTTGGCCACTGTCCGAACCTTGATAAATGTACAGAATGGTGAGCTCACTATGTGAGTGTTGGATCAGGATGTGACGTTCAATATTTTCAATATCATGAAAGTCCCTACTGATAATAAGGAGTGCTTAAAAGTTGAGTTGGTCGATTATGTGGTTACTTCAGAACTTGATCAAATGCAAAGGTCTGATGCCTTAGAGAAGGCCTTGTTGGGGAATTCAAATAGTGAAGATGATGAAGGTGATGAATAATTGCAGTATTTGAATGCTTCTCCTTAGAAGTGAAGGTCGGATATGCCTTTTGAATCTCTTGGATTTGAGGAGTTGAACAAAGCTCCAAAGCGCCTCAAGCCATCTGTTGAGGAAGCTCCTACTCTCGAGCTTAAACCATTTCCTGAACACTTAAGGTATTTTTTTTAGGCGATGCATCTACTTTTCCTGTTATTATTGCATCTGGCCTTTCAGGTAGTGATGTGTAAAAGATCTTAAGAATTTTGAGACAGTTCAAGTCGGCAATTGGATGGACTATAGCAGATATCAAAGGAATCAACCCTTCTTATTGTATGCATAAAATTCTACTAGAGGAAGGTAGCAAGCCTACTGTTGAGCAATAGAGAAGGATTAATCCGATCATGAAAGAAGTTTTGAAGAAAGAAATCCTCAAATGGCTAGATGCAGGGATCATCTATCCCATTTCTGACAGTTCTTGGGTGAGTTCATTTCAGTGTGTGCTGAAGAAAGGAGGCATCACCATTGTTGCTAATGAAAAGAATGAGCTCATTCCTACTCGAACAATCACGGGATAGAGAGTTTGTATGGATTACAAGAAGCTAAACAAGGCCACAAGGAAGGATCACTTCCCTCTTCCGTTTATTGATCAAAGGCTTGACAGATTGACTAGCATAAGTACTATTGTCTTCTGGATGGCTATTCAGGCTATAATCAGATTTGCATTGCTCCAGAAGATCATGAAAAGACTACTTTCACTTTTCCGTTTGGGACTTTTGCCTTTAGAAGAGTTTCCTTTGGTTTTGTGTAGTGCACCTGCCACGTTTCAGAGATGTATGATGACCATTTTCTCTAATATGATTGATCAGAATGTGGAGGTGTTTATGGACGATTTCTCTGTGTTTGGTGCTTCTTTTGATGAGTGCTTGCAAAATCTTGGCGCCGTTCTTAAAAGGTGTGTTGAGACCAATTTGGTTCTCAACTGGGAGAAATGTCATTTTATAGTGCAACAAGGCATCATTCTTAGGCATAAAGTTTCTAGTAAGGGTCTCGAGGTGGATAAAGCCAATATGGGGGTTATCGAAAACCTTCCTCCACCAATTTCTATTAAGGGAGTCCGCATCTTTCTTGGTCATGCGGGTTTCTATAGGCGGTTCATCAAGGAATTCTCAAAAATCTCTCAACCCTTGTGCAATCTTCAAGAGAAAGATGCCCCTTTCAAGTTTGATGACGAGTTCCTAGCCGCTATTGAGATCTTAAAAAAGAGTTTGATCACGGCATCGGTCATAACTGCACCTAATTGGGATGAACCTTTTGAAATGATGTGTGATGCAAGTGACTATGTAGTTGGAGCAGTTCTTGGGCAGAGAATGAACAACATATTTCATGTGGTCTACTATGTTAGTAAGACCCTCAATGGTGCTCAACTGAATTATACTACTACTGAAAAAGAACTCTTACAGTTTTGAGAAGTTTCGCTCTTATTTGTTTGGGACAAAGGTGACAGTTTTCACTGATCACGCTGTGATTCGCTATCTCATCTCGAAGAAGGACTCGAAGCCTAGACTGATTCGATGGGTTCTTTTACTTCAAGAATTTGAGTTGGAGATCAAGGACAAAATGGGTACTGCGAATCAAGTCACTGATCATCTCTCTCGTTTAGAAGATCCAAGTCTAACTTCACAGGGTAAGATATTGATAAATTAGTCTTTTCCCGATGAGCAGTTGTTTGGGGTACAAGAGGAAGAACCGTGGTTCGCAGACATTATGAACTACCTTGTGAGCAATATTATGCCTCCAGACTTGTCTTCTTCTCAAAGGAAGAAGTTTCTTCATGAGGTAAAGTGGTACATGTGGGATGAGCCATTCTTGTTTAGGCAATGAGCTGACCAAATTATCAGGAGTTGTATTCCGTACAGTGAAATGGGGGGGATCTTGCGAGATTGCCATTCGACTGCTTATGGAGGCTACTATGGTGGAGAAAAAATGGCAGCTCGTATCCTTCAAGCGGGATTCGTCTGGCCTATATTGTTAAGGATGCGCATCAATTTATTTTGAAGTGTGATCGATGCCAATGTGTGGGTAATATGACTAAGAGGGATGAGATGCATCTTAATGTGCTTCTCGAGGTTGAAGTCTTCGATGTTTGGGGAATTGAATTCATGAGGCCATTTGTCTCATCTTACAACAATCAATATATCTTGTTGTCGATTGATTATGTCTCAAAATGGGTTGAAGTCAAGGCTTTGCGGACAAATGATTCGAAGGTAGTGCTTAATTTTCTTCATAAGCAGATATTCACAAGATTTGGGACTCCAAGAGTCATAATCAGTGACGAGGGATCGCATTTCTGTAATCGCAAGTTCACTGCCATGATGCAACGATATAATGTGAATCATCGCATTACTACAACCTACCATCCTCAGACTAATGGTCAAGCTGAGGTATCTAACAGGGAGATCAAGCGTATTGAGTTGTGTGTCCATCAAGGAAGGATTAGTCTTTGAAGCTGGATGAAGCTGTTTGGGAATATAGAACAGCATACAAGACTGCTCTTGGCATGTCTCCATTTCAGTTGGTTTATGATAAGGGATGTCATTTTCTTGTGGAGCTAGAGCATAAAGCATATTGGGCTTTGAAGAAGTTAAACCTTGATTTGGATGCAACTAGTAAAAAGAGAATGCTTCAATTGAATGAACTCGACGAGTTTGGACTTCAAGTATATGAGAACAACAAAATGTATAAGGAGAAAGTCAAGAGGTGGCACGATAGGGGTCTAGTGCTCAAATCATTTATGCCGGGGCAACAAGTTCTTTTGTTCAACTCTCGTCTCCGTCTTTTTCCTGGTAAATTGAAGTCGAGGTGGTCAGGGCCGTTTGTTATCAAAACTGTGTTTCCATATGGAGCGGTGGAGATTATTGAAAATGATCCAGGCTAAGCATTTGAAGTGAATGGACAGAGGTTGAAGCATTATTATTGGGATACGGCAAACCGTGAGGTGGGTAGTGTCGTTTTTATGTCCACTTTATCTCAGGATTCTACGTCAAGCTAACAATGTAAAGCAAGCGCTTCTTGGGATGCAACCCAAGTTTGATGTACATTAGTAGACAGAAGAAAAAGAGAACAAGGAGAAAAACACAAAAAAATTATAAAAAGAAAAAAATTACAGTGTCAACTACAGAAGCACGGCGCACCCGTGCTGAGAAGCGGGGTGGCCACACTGATTTTCCAGTAAGTGCGCGTGCCCGTGCTGGTATACGAGGCGGCCGCGCTGGTTTTCCAGTAACACGACGCGCCCAAGCTGCCAGGCGGGGCGGTCGCGCTTCATCCCTGTAGTCGAAAAAATATATTAAAAGAAATAGAAAATCGGGGAGTTTAATATAAAATCAATTTCCAACCGAATTTTACTCTCCCACTTCCATATTTCCCTCTCCAAATCAATTTCAATCAACCCCATTACTCTCATTATTCCCATAATCAATTACCACTTCTTTTCCATAACTAATTCTTTTATAAAAATCCTATATATATAAACACACTTCTACACAAACTTCTCCATCACTTATCAAATTCTCAAACACAAATCTCTCTTATACACACATCTTTTATTCTCTCTTATTCACTTCCAATGGAACCCAAAAGACAAAGAACTCAAGTTAGTAGCAGCACCACCGATTCTTCTAGTGTTGGGGGTGTGAGGCTTGGGTTTTCAACTCCGGAGGCTGAAGCGGGGTATACGAGACTGCTTTCGAAGCCCATAGCCAATGAGCGAGGTTTTCTGCCATTGGGGAGGGATGGTAAGTTGTTGGAGATAATTTTGGAGATGGGTTGGGTTGCTTTTTGTGAGACACCCGTTGCGGTGCCTATGAGTGTGGTTCGCGAGTTTTACGGGAATGGGAAGGCGGAGAAGAACGGATTTTCCGTGGAGAGGGGGTTGACTGTAGAGTATAGTGCTGAGGCGACTCAGAGGGTGATTGAACAGCCCGAGAGGAGGCCAGACCAGGATAACTGGAACGAGAAGACGGGGGAGGATTTTAACGTGGATTTGATTGTTGCTACACTGTGTGTGCCTGAGACTCAGTGGAAGTTCAAGAGGGGCACAAACGAGTATGCCACTTTCCCTGTCTCGTGCATGAACACGTTTGCACGTACATGGAATTCTTTTATTTATGCCAACATCATGCCATCTTCTCATGTGCATGATATTTTTGTGGAGCGTGCACGGTTGTTGTGGGGGATTCTTTAAGGAGACTATGTGGATCTTGGGATGGTGATTCATCAGGGTATTTTGAGGTTTCTTTGTGGGAGTACTACAGGTTCTATATCCTATGTGTCTATTATGATGAAACTGTGTGTGGCGGTTGGAGTTCATTGGCCTACACACGAGCAGTTGTAGCTTCCGAGTGCCCCGATTAATAGTTCGACGTTATTGAGTATGCAGGAGTGGTACGGTGGTAAGCCAAATCCGAAGGGGCTTGGTTTTTCTTATGACCATCTGTCAGGTGGACGACCAGTGCCTTAAGAATATGTTAGTGGCACGACTCATGTGAGCAGGGCAGCATGGGGAGCTCAGTTGGGTGAAGATGCTGGTCCTTCATGATCACAGCAGTAGCATCAGGAGGAAGCATAGGGCAGTGCTGGTTTGAGTTCAGCGCAGTATAGGCGCTTGATGAGAAGGATGGATGCAATGCATGACATCCATAGTCGGTTTGCACAGGACCTTACCAAGGCTTTGGGGACTGCATTTAGAGCCACATGAGTTGATATCCACTGGCCTGTATTCGGTGAGGACTCTTTGTACCTACCTCCTGATACTCCTGACACTCCACCCCATGAGGGTGATGACCCTGATTCTGAGTAAGTATACCTGATTCCTTACGATTACCTTCACCAAGGACAGTGAATATTTTAAGTTTGGGGGTAGTAGTTAAGGAATATATGTTTGTTTGTGTCTTATATAGTTGCATATTCATGCTAGTTTAGTTCATATAGTTGCACATTTGCCATGAAGTTTTTTTTATATTGCATGATAGTTGTTACATATAGTTTATGCATTTGCATTATAACATGATCCCTTGGTTAATTTTCCGATTGATTTGTGATATTGATGCAAGTGTGGTGATGTCGTATTTAGGAATGTTAAGTCTTATCAAGTTGATTTGCATGCTAGAAGCAATAAAATTCACTAAGTCTTATATGTTGCTTGCGTGCTAGATCATGATCATGGTTTGTCTATTTGTCGAGGTATAATCACTTGTTTATATTTAGAATTTAGGATATTCTCTTAATGATAAAATAAGATGGATGTTTAAAAAATTGGAGAAAAATATAGGATTTTAATATTAGTTGTGGCTAGGTGTCAAATGGCTAGTAGCCGGCTCATTTTATATGAGTAGTCTAGGGTTGAGCGAGATGGAGCGAAATGCACTCATTCAAAAATCATGTGAAAAAAAGAAAAAGAAAAAAAAGAGAAAAGAAAAAAAGAAAAGAAAAATGTGTTATTTATAATTGATCACGAGTGGGCTCTTTAATACTCGAGTTATTAAGTTCTTAGGGGACTTTGTGCCTAGTGACCTAAGCCTTTCATAGTCTGGGATCCGCTAACCTAACGCTCACTAAATGGGCATTATTGTATAAGTCTTTTATGGACCTCACTCATTACACGATCAAATAAGCGTATTTATGTTTGTTATGTGTTAGCAATGGATCCATGTATAACTTCAATAAATAAAAATTGAAGTGTTATAAGTCATTTTGAGTTTAGCGTTTATTCTATTTATAACCTTGTTATTGTCTTGATGAATAGTGAGTCATGATTATTGATCTAGTTGCGTTAGTACTTCTGTTAAGCAATTGCACACATGCACACTTTTGGTTTGTGAGTTGATTTGTGAGATTTGATTGAACTTGTAGGAATAACTACATTTGTTGAGGTGTTACTTTTCGGTTGGTTAAGTTATTTTATTGGGATCATTTGCATTCATGTAGCTTGCATTCATGCATTTTTAGTTCTTGTTCTTTGAGTCTATTTATGCTTGAGGACAAACATCGATTCAAGTTTAGCAAGATACACTAAGCCAAAAATAGAAAGATTTGATTATCTTAAAATAGGGTTTAGTACATGTTGTTGCATGCTGTGTAATAACCAGTGTTTACTGAATCTATAAAGTAAACACTAGATGCTTTGTCAGTTGTAACAATTTAGATAAGAAAAATCTTGTATTCTCTCAAGGAAGAAGCTAAGCTCTTTATCAACAAAGAGCCTAGAAATTTTGTAGCAAAACATTCTTAATTTTAATGTTAAATCAAGTGAGTTTTGAAAGATCTATGTTCTTTAATGTTACTTGTTTAATTTCAGTTTTAACACATTTCACTACAAGGTTTAATTTACTTTGTTCACCACCATAAAACAATTCAAGAAAGGCAGAAAAATACAAAAACACATTAACCCCCTGTTAAGTGGCATTTATGTCCACTTAGAATGCTCTATAAAGGCTTGAATTGATGTTTTGTACTCAAGTTATTTGTATTTTTGATGTGTTTTGTAGTGTTTTTGCATTTCAGGCATATAACAGGGATCAGGGAGATTTAGCATTGTTTTGGTGCTAAATTGGTGCTAGGGAAGTGTCCAGGAAGTAAGCTCGTAGATCGCCATCTCAAACCAGCAAAAAAAGCAGATGTCAGAGTTTTTTCCAGAAGGTCAGCGCACCTGCGCTGTAGTAGCGCGTGGCTGCGCTGGGTGAACAGAATGCCAGCTCGCCCACGCTGGTAAAGCGCGTGGCCACGCCAGGTTGGGTTTCAAGAATCCTGTTTCTACTATAATTTTAATTTCTGGACTTATCTGTTGATCAGGGCTGCTATATAATGATAACTTAAGGTCGTTTTTCATAACAAGACATACCAGAGCTTAAGGAGAAGATATAAGAAGACCGTATAGTATAATTCAACCAAGATGAAGAGGATCTAGTTTATTCTTGTGATTCTTTATTTTAAGTTGTAATCTTGGATGCTAGTTTTCTTATTTGTTGAACCTATACTCTTGTTTCACGTACTTGGTTTTATTATTCGTATTTATAAAGACTTAGTTTATTATACCATGCTTTCATCGGAACCCACGGTGATGATGAGTTCGGTTATGGGCTAATCATTATTATGAGGTTCTAGCGGATTTACTTATGGATTTCTTTAGTTAATATGTTTGGATACCTTAGTATGTGGTGATTTTATGTTATCTTAGTATTGGTTGTGCTTATTCGTCTTATGAGCGTCGAGAACTTATAAGATAAAGTGTTAATCTCTAATAAAGTGACAATGAATTTAGAGGTTTATAACTAGCCATGCTAGCATAGGTTCATGTAATTAATATGCATGTTTCGTAGGTAATTTTAACCATCTTACTTGTCCTATGTAATCATGATAGATAACTTGCACATTAAACCATTATGTTGTCAAATTCTATAGACATATAGGGTCTCAATATAATTGGTGTCTATTCAGCTTCTATCTCTTTTATGGATGTCTGGTAGTAGGGTATTCGTATAACGAAAGTTGGCATTTACTAGTTTCGTGTTATCTGATCAGTGTCATCACCATTGCATGCTAAGATTAAGAACAAAAAGGCTATTGATTGAAGTAGTAATGAAGTTAGAATCCCATGTTTGTGTTATATAATTAAATCAACCTTTTAATTCTCATAGTTAATTGTATGTTAGTTAATAATCTTAGTTATAACGATCTCAATTTGTTATTCGTCTTAGCATTGAATAATAACCATACCATTGTTCCATAAGTGCATTGATTGAAATTAACCTAAACCGGTCTCTGTGGGAACGAACTAGAATTGATTCTATATTACTTGTGATACACTGGATCGAGCTGAGGAAGAAGTTGTAGTAGCTAAGGAAGTTTTTGAAGAAATTCTTGTCGAGGAGAAAGTTAAAGAAGAATCTCTTATTGCAATGGGAGAACCAGAAGCAAAAACGAAGGCTTTGATGGATTACTCTCAGCCGAAGATTAATGATATTCAGTCTAGCATTGTCCGACCAGCCATCGCGGACAAACACCTATGAGATCACGTCGTGTACAATTCTAATGATACATAACTCAGTTCAGTTTGGGGGTTCTCCGGCAGAAGACCCCAACATGCACATCAGAGATTTCATCGAGATCTGCTACATTTTCAGGTTCAATGGAGTTTCTGAAGATGCTATTTAGTTGAAGCTTTTCCCATTCTCTTTGCGGGATAAAGCTAAGTGATGGTTACATTCTCTACCACCAGGGTCTATCACCAAATGGGAGGATCTTTCTCAAAAGTTCCTAACTAAATTCTTTCCTATGGCGAAGACTGCTGCAATCAGAAACACACTTACTCAATTTGCTCAGCAATTTGGAGAATCTTTATGTGAGGCTTGAGATTGCTACAAAGAGATGCTTAGAAAGTGTCCTCACCATGGGATGCCTGACTGGATGATCATTAACTTCTTTTATAATGGATTGGGTGCTACTTCTAGACCCATGCTTGTTGCAGCATCAAGGGGAGCCTTATGGGATAAAAGCTATGATAAAGCTTATGAATTAATTGAGCTGATGGTTGCCAAGGAATACCAGATCCAACTCAGAGACTACCTCAAGGCAAGGTAGTAGGAATTCTGGAGGTGGATGCAGCTACTACTATCGCTGCTCAACTTAAGGCTTTGACGATGAAGGTGGATTCTTTGGCTAATTATGGAGTGAATTAAATCACTAGTGTTTGTGAGCTTTGTGCTGGTGCTCATGAAACAGAGCAGTGTGCTATTTTAGTGAATCAACTCAGTTTGTGAGCAACTTTCAGAGATCGCAACAGCTAGTTCCATCCACCTATCATCCCAACAACCACAATCATCCTAACTTCAACTGGAGCAATACTCAGAATGCGGTAAAATAGCCTTATCAGCCGTATACGGCAAAACAATACAACCCTCCTGGTTTTCAGAAACTATAATATGCACCAAGATAACAACTCCAGCTGCAACAATCTAATGAAAAATTGGAATTGGAGAAGTTGAGGCTCATGTACAAGAGCCAAAGCAGTTTCTATCAAGACCTTGGAGAATCAAATTGGTCAGATTGCCTAATGCCTTGATGAATCGTCAACCTGGTACACTCCTTAGTGACACTAAAGTGCCAGGCAAGAAGGAAGCTAAAGAGCAGGTCAAGGCAATTACATTGAGGTTCGGGAAGGTTACAAATCCTGAAAATCTCAAGTTTCGAAAGAAGAAGCTGTAGATGAAGAAGAAGTGCAGAAGGAAGCAGAAGTGGAACCAAGGAAGACTATTATGGAACACATTCCTCCTGAGGGTAATACATGGGAGAAACAGATCTATCCTCCACCTCCTTTTCCTAAGTGGCTGTAGAAGAAAAAGTTGGATAAGCAGTTTGAAGTTTCTAGAGGTGTTCAAGAAACTTCATATCAACATACCTTTCACTGAAGCTCTTGAACAGATGCCTAGTTATGCGAAGTTTATGCAAGGTATTCTCTCTCGGAAAGTGAAGCTGGATGACTTAGAGACGGTTGCTCTTACGAAGGAATACAGTGCTGTGCTGCAACAGAAGTTACCTCCGAAGCTTAAAGATCCTGAAAGCTTCACTATTCCCTGTACCATTGGAAAAGTATGATTTGACAAATACTTATGTGACTTGGGAGCTAGCATCAATCTGATGCCCTTGTCAATCTTCAAGAAGTTGGACTTACCTAATCCAAAGCCTACTTCGTGGAGGATGTATTGGTCAAGGTGGACAAACTCATCTTTCCTGCTGATTTTGTAATTTTTGATTTCAAGGAGGATAAGAAGATTCCCATAATCTTGGGAAGACCTTTCTTGGCCACTGGCCGAACCTTGATAAATGTACAGAAGGGTGAGCTCACTATGCGAGTGTTGGATCAGGATGTGACGTTCAATATTTTCAATATCATGAAAGTCTCTACTGATAATGAGGAGTGCTTAAAAGTTGAGTTGGTCGATTATGTGGTTACTTCATAACTTGATCAAATGCCAAGGTCTGATGCCCTAGAGAAGGCCTTGTTGAGGAATTCCGATAGTGAAGATGATGAAGGTGATGAACAGTTGCAGTATTTGAATGCTTCTCCTTGGAAGCGAAGGCTGGATATGCCTTTTGAATCTCTTGGATTTAAGGAGTTGAACAAAGCTCCAAAGTGCCTCAAGCCTTCTGTTGAGGAAGCTCCTTCTCTCGAGCTTAAACCATTTCCTGATCACTTAAGTTATACTTTTTTAGGTGATCTATCTACTTTGCCTGTTATTATTGCATCTGACCTTTCAGGTAGTGATGAGGAAAAGCTCTTAAGAATTTTGAGAGAGTTCAAGTCAGTAATTGGATGGACTATAGCAGATATCAAGGGAATTAGCCCTTCTTATTGTACGCATAAAATTCTGCTAGAGGAAGGTAGAAAGCCTACTGTGGAGCAAAAGAGAAGGCTTAATCTGATCATGAAAGGAGTTGTGAAGAAAGAAATCCTCAAATAGATAGATGCAGGGATCATCTATCCCATTTGTGACAGTTTTTGGGTGAGTCCAGTTCAGTGTGTGCCGAAGAAAGGAGGCATCACCGTTGCTAATGAAAAGAATGAGCTCATTCCTACTCGAACAGTCATGGGATGGAGAGTTTGCATGGATTAGAGGAAGATGAACAATGCCACAAGGAAAGATCACTTCCCTCTTCCGTTTATTGATCGGATGCTGGACAAATTGGCTGGCATGAGTACTATTGTCTTCTGGATGGCTATTTAGGCTATAATCAGATTTCCATTGCTCTAGCAGATGAGGAAAAGACAACTTTCACTTGTCCATTTGGGACTTTTGCCTTCAAAAGAGTTTCCTTTGGTTTGTGTAGTGCTACTTCCATGTTTCAGAGATGTATGATGGTCATTTTCTCTGATATGATTGGTCATAATGTGGAAGTGTTTTTGGATGATTTTTCTGTGTTTGGTGCTTCTTTTGATGAGTGCTTGCAAAATCTTGGTGCCGTTCTTTAAAGGTGTGTTGAGACCAATCTGGTTCTCAACTGGGAGAAATGTCATTTTATAGTGCAATAAGGCATCATTTTTGGGCATAAGGTTTCTAATAAGGGTCTCGAGGTGGATAAAGCCAAGGTGGGGGTTATCGAAAACCTTCCTCCACCAATTTCTATTAAGGGAGTCCGCAGCTTTCTTGGTCATGCGGGTCTCTATAGGCGGTTCATCAAGGACTTCTCAAAAATCTCAAAACCCTTGTGCAATCTTCTAGAGAAAGATGTCCCTTTCAAGTTTGATGACGAGTGCCTAGCTGCTTTTGAGATCTTAATGAAGAGTTTAATCACAGCACCTGTCATAACTGCACCTAATTGGGATGAACCTTTTGAAATGATTTGCGATGCAAGTGACTATGCAGTTGGAGCAGTTCTGGGGTAGAGAAAGAACAACATATTTCATGTGGTCTATTATGCTAGTAAGACCCTCAATGGTGCTCAATTGAATTATACTACTACTGCAAAAGAACTCTTAGCCATTTTCTACGGTTTTGAGAAGTTTCGATCTTATTTACTTGGGATAAAGGTGAGAGTTTTCACTGATCACACTACGATTCGCTATTTCATCTCGAAGAAGGACTCAAAGCCTAGACTGATTCGATGGGTTCTTTTACTTCAGGAATTTGAGTTGGTGATCAAGGACATAAAGGGTACTGAGAATCAAGTCGCTGATCATCTCTCTCGTTTAGAAGATCCAAGTGTAACTTCATAGGATAAGATATTGATAAATGAGTCTTTTCCCGATGAGAAGTTGTTTGGGGTACAAGGGGAAGAACCGTGGTTCACAGACATTGTGAACTACTTTGTGAGCAATATTATGCCTCCAGACTTGTCTTCTGCTCAAAGGAAAAAGTTTCTTCATGAGGTAAAGTGGTACATGTGGGATGAGCCATTCTTGTTTAGCCAAGGAGATAATCAAATCATCAGGAGATGTATTTCGTACAGCGAAATGGGGGGGATCTTGCGAGATTGCCATTCGACTACTTATGGAGGCCACTATGGTGGAGAAAAAAATGGCAGCTCGTATCCTTCAAGCAGGATTCTTCTGGCCTACATTGTTTAAGGATGCGCGTCAATTTATTTTGAAGTGTGATCGATGCCAACGTGTGGGTAATATGTCTAAGAGGGATGAGATGCATCTTAATGTGCTTCTCGAGGTTTAAGTCTTCGATGTTTGGGGAATTGACTTCATGGGGCCATTTATCTCATCTTGCAATAATCAGTATATCTTGTTGACGGTTGATTATGTTTCAAAATGGGTTGAAGTCAAGGCTTTGCTGATAAATGATTCGAAGGTAGTGCTAAATTTTCTTTATAAGCAGATATTCACAAGGTTTGGGACTCCAAGAGTCATAATCAGTGACGATGGATCGCATTTCTTCAATCGCAAGTTCACTGCCATGATGCAGCGATATAATATGAATCATCGCATTACTACAACCTACCATCCTCAGACTAATGGTCAAGCTGAGGTATCTAACAGGGAGATCAAGCGTATTCTAGAGAAAGTTGTGTGTCCATCAAGGAAGGATTAGTCTTTGAAGCTGGATGAAGCTGTTTGGGCATATAGAACAGCATACAAGACTCCTCTTGGCATGTCGCCATTTCAGTTGTTTTATGATAAGGGATGTCATTTGCCTGTGGTGCTAGAGCACAAAGCATATTGGGCTTTGAAGAAGTTAAACCTTGATTTGGATGCAGCTGGTAAGAAGAGAATGCTTCAATTGAATGAACTCGACGAGTTAGGACTTCAAGCATATGAGAACAATAAAATGTATAAGGAGAAAGTCGCACGATAGGGGTCTAGTGCTCAAATCATTTGTGCCGGGGCAATAAGTTCTTTTATTCAACTCTCATCTCCGTCTTTTTCCTGGTAAATTGAAGTTGAGGTGGTCAGGGCTGTTTGTTATCAAAACTGTGTTTCTACATGGAGCGATGGAGATTTTTGAAAATGATTAAGGCTAAGTGTTCGAAGTGAATGGACAGAGGTTGAAGCATTTTTATGGGGATACGGAAATTCATGAGGTGGTTAGTGCTGTTTTATTGTCCACTTGATCTCGGGATTCTACGTCAAGCTAACGATATAAAGCAAGCGCTTCTTGGGATGCAACCCAAGTTTGTTATACATTAGTAGACAGAGGAAAAAGAAAATAAGGAGAAAAACACAAAAAAATCAGAAAAAAATACAGTGTTAACTACAGAAGCACGACGCACCCGCGCTGAGAATCGGGGCGGCCACACTGATTTTCCAGTAAGTGTGCGCGCCCGCCCTGGTATGCGGGGTGGCCGCACTAGTTTTCCAGTAACACGGTGCACCCGTGCTGCTAGGCGGGGAGGTCACGCTGCATCCCTGTAGTCGAACAAAAAGAAAACAAAAGAAATAGAAAATAAGAGAGTTTAATATAAAATCAATTCCCAACCGAATTTTACTCTCCCACTTCCATATTTCCCTCTCCAAATCAATTTCAATCAACCCCATTACTCCCATAATCAATTCCCACTTCTTTTTCATAACTAATTATATTCTAAAAATCCTATACACACACACACACACACTTATACACAAAGTTCTCCATCATTTCTCAAATTCTCAAACACAAATATCTCTTATACACACATATCTTATTCTCACTTATTCACTTCCAATAGCACCCAAAAGATAATGAACTCAAGTTAGTAGCAGCACCACCGATTCTTCTAGTGTTAGGGGTGTGAGGCCTGGGTTTTTAACTCCGGAGCCCGAAGCAAAGTATACGAGGCTGCTTTCGAAGCCCATAGCCAAGGAGCGAGGTTTTTTTCCATCGGGGAGGGATGGTAAGTTCTTGGAGATAATTTTGGAGATGGGTTGGGTTGCTTTTTGTGAGACACCCGCTGCGGTGCCTATGAGTGTGGTTCATGAGTTTTACGTGAATGCGAAGGCGGAGGAGAACGGATTTTCCGTGGTGAGGGGGTTGACTGTAGAGTATAGTGCTGAGGCGATTCAGAGGGTGATTGAGCAGCCCCAGAGGAGGCCATATCAGGATAACTGGAATGAGAAGATGTGGTAGGATTTTAACTTGGATTTGATCGTTGCTACGCTGTGTGTGCCTGAGACTTACTGGAAGTTCAAGAGGGGCACAAACAAGTATGCCACTTTTCCTGCCTCATGCATGAATACGTTTGCACGTACATGGAATTCTTTTATTTGTGCCAACATCATGCCATCTTCTCATGTGCATGATGTTGTTGTGGGGGATTCTTCAGGGAGACTATATAGATCTTGGGATGGTGATTCATCAGGGTATTTTAAGGTTTCATCGTGGGAGTTCTACGGGTTCTATACCCTATTCGTCTATTATAACAAAGCCGTGTATGGCGGTTGGAGTTTATTGGCATGCACACGAGCAGCTACAGCTTCCGAGTGCCCCAATTGATAGTTCAACGTTGGTGAGTATGCAGGAGTGGTACGGTGGTAAGCCTGATCCGAAGGGGCTTGGTTATTCTTATGACCAACTGCCAGGTGGACGGCCAACGCCTCTGGAATATGCTGGTGGCACGACTCAGGCGAGCAGGGCAGCATGGAAAGCTCAGTTGGATAAAGAGGCTGGTCCTTCGCGATCACATTAGCAGCAACAGGAGGAAGCATAGGGAAGTGCTGGTTTGAGTCCAGTGCAGTGTAGGTGCTTGATAAAGAGGATGGATGCGATGCATGACATCCATAGTCGGTTTGCACAGGACCTTACCCAGGCGTTGGGGACTACATTCAGAGCCACATGAGTTGATATCCAGTGGCCAGTATTCGGTGAGGAATCTGTGTACCCACTTCCTGACACTCATGATACTCCACCCAATGTGGGTGATGACCCTGATTCTGAGTATTTATGCCTGATTCCTTACTATTACCTTCACTAAGGACAGTGAATATTTTAAGTTTGGGGGTAGTAGTTAAGGAATATATGTTTGTGTGTATCTCATATAGTTGCATATTCATGCTAGTTCAGTTCATATAGTTGTATATTTGCCATGAAGTTTTTTTCATTTTGCATGATAGTTGTTGCATATAGTTCATGCATTTGCATTATAACATGATCCCTTAGTTAATTTTCTGATTGATTTGTGATATTGATGCAAGTGTGGTGATGTCGTATTTTTGAATGTTAAGTCTTATCAAGTTGATTTGCATGTTAGAAGCAATAAAATATCACTAAGTCTTATATGTTGCTTGTGTGCTAGATCATGATCATGGTTTGTTTGTTTGTCGAGGTATAATCACTTGTTTATTGTTAGGAATATGTTGTGAACTTAATTATAAGTTAACAAAACACCTTAGTAGATTTAACTTAGTGAATTTTGTAGCACTCGACGAATGATCTAATATAGTCCCGATGGATGAATCTTTTTAGTCCCGACGGATGACAGATTAACATCCATCGAGTGAGTAGCTTATGTAACAAATAAGTTTTGTAGCACAATTCTGCAAGCAACATTGTGTAGATTCTGTAGGAGTATATGAGTCATGTTGACTACTAGTGGATATACAGAATAGGGTGACTAATTGTAAATATAAGATATCTTGTAATTCTGTATAAATGAAATGGAGTCAAGTGACATAAAAGGCTCCCAATGGATGGTTCACAAAGACTCCCGATGGATGATCAATAAAGCTCCCGACGGATGACAATCATAGTCTCGACGAATGATCAAATTCAAATAGCTGTTGACAGTGACAACACAGTCACATGCGTTGGGTGTTTGCAAAAGGAATGTGGCAGCCTGTTATGCAGGAATTTGAGAACAAAGAAGCATTACCATTTCCATGCAATTGTGAAGATATTCAAAGATGCTGGAATAGAGTGGTGAAGTAGCATGGAGTTAGACTAGATATGTTTTGTTTTATTATCTTGTCTTATTATCATGTAAACATGGTGATATATAAACCAAGTGTAGCAAGTAGAACACAAAACTAAGCAAGCCCATTTTTAGAGAAATATATCAAGCTGTATTCTGTAAGCATTTCTTTGTAGTTCAGTTGTTCAAACTTGTAAGCAGCTGTGAGCTATTAAAAACTTCACAGGGTTCTCATTTGATATATATATATATCTGGCGGATATTTCAAATCCACTAGAAAGTTTTAAAAACTTGTGTTTTTATTACTTAGTGTCTTGATTCTTATATCTCTTTTATTCTGCACCATAGCTAATCAAACACTGTTATATTTATCAAGTTTGAACACTCTTTAAATTTTAAAAGTAGCCAGAATTACATTCAGCCCCCCTTCTGTAATTCTTGTTGTATTGTTAGGGAATAACAATTGGTATCAGAGTAAGCTCTTAAAGAACAAAGAGCATAAAGATCACAACAAACAACAAGATAAACAAACATGATATTAGAGTAAAGATTCCATTTCTGGACAAAGACAACTATCACCACTGGAAGGTGAAGATGCACCTATATCTTCTTTCCCAAGATGAGGCCTATGTGGATTGCATAGAGAGAGGTCCTCATGTACCAATGAGAGCTGCAACTGGTAATGAACCATATGTTCCAAAACCTAGGCATGAATGGTCAGATCCTGATATTGAGCAAGTCAGGAAAGATAAGAAGGCCATGAATTTGAGAACAAAGAAGCATTACCATTTCCATGCAATTGTGAAGATATTCAAAGATGCTGGAATATAGTAGTGAAGTAGCATGGAGTTAGACTAGATATGTTTTGTTTTATTATCTTGTCTTATTATCATGTAAACTTGGTGATATATAAACCAAGTGTAGCAAGTAGAACAAAAAACTAAGCAAGCCCATTTTCAGATAAATATATCAAGCTGTATTCTGTAAGCATTTCTTTGTAGTTTAGTTGTTCAAACTTGTAAGCAGTTGTGAGCTATTAAAAGCTTCACAGGGTTCTCATTTGATATATATATATATATCTCTGGTGGATACTTTCAAATCCACTAGAAAGTTTTAAAAACTTGTATTTTTATTACTTAGTGTCTTGATTCTTATCTCTCTTTTATTCTGCACCATAGCTAATCAAACACTGTTATATTTATCAAGTTGGAACAATCTTTAAATTTTGAAAAGTAGCCAGAATTACATTCAGCCCCCCTTCTGTAATTCTTGTTGTATTGTTAGGGAATAACAATTGGTATCAGAGTAAGCTCTTAAAGAACAAAGAGTATAAAGATCACAACAAACAACAAGATGAACAAAAAGGATGTTGGAGTAAAGATTCCATTTATGGACAAAGACAAATATCACCACTGGAAGGTGAAGATGCACCTATATCTTCTTTCCCAAGATGAGGCCTATGTGGATTGCATAGAGACAGGTCCTCATGTACCAATGAGAGCTGCAATTGGCAATGAACCATCTATTCCAAAACCTAGGCATGAATGGTCAGACCCTGATATTGAGCAAGTCAGGAAAGATAAGAAGGCCATGAATATATTGTTCAATGGAGTTGATGGTGATATGTTTGATAAAATCATTAACTGTAAAACAACCAAAGAGGTTTGGGACACAATCCAGATTATCTGTGATGGTACTGAGCAAGTAAGGGAAAACAAGATGTAGCTACTGATTCAGCAATATGAGCATTTCCACTGTGAATAAAGTGAGTCTCTCACTGATATTTTTAGTAGATTTCAAAAGCTACTAAATTCTATGAAGTTGCATGAAAGAGTCTATCAAACAAAAGACTCTAACCTCAAGTTCCTTAGATCTCTTCCAAAAGAATGGAAGCCAATGACAGTCTCATTGAGAAACTTACAAGATTACAAGGAGTTCACCTTGAAGAGACTGTATTGCATCTTGAAAACCTATGAGGTTGAAATAGAGCAAGATGAGAGGATGGAGAAAGGTAGGAATAAAGGAAGGTTCATAGCACTGGTTGCTGAGTTAGAAAAGGAAAAGGAGATGAAGGTAGAAGCTGTTGAGTCTACATTAAAGGTCTGTGAAAGTAAGGGTAAAGGGCTGGTAGCTGAAAATGAAGATCACTTTAGCCAAGATGACATGGATGATATTTATGAACATCTAGCATTCTTATCCAAAAGATTTTCCAAGATCAAATTCAAGAAAAAATTTGGAGCAGCTAAGTCAAACAGAAACATGGTTGATAAGTCAAAATTCAAGTGTTTCAAATGTGGCTTGGCTAGTCATTTTGCCAGTGAATGTAGAAAGTCTGATTCCAGCAAAAAAAAGTATGAGCCTGTTGATTATAAACAAAAATACTTTGAGTTGCTCAAACAAAAGGAAAGGGCTTTCATCACACATGAGAATGATTGGGTTGCAGATGGATTGGATGAAGATGAAGAAATAAGCTATGTCAATCTAGCCCTAATGGCCAAATCTGATGAAACAGAAACAAGTTCTTCAAGCAATCAGGTAATCACCACTAACCTAGCACATTTATCTAAAGCTGAGTGTAACGATGCAATAAATGACAAGTCCACAGAATTATATCACCTGCGTGTTACACTTAAGTCCCTCACAAAGGAAAATGCTAAAATTAAAGAAATTAATTTATTTTTAAGTGAGAGGAATAATGTGCTAGAGTCTCCGTTTATTGAATTTGAGAAATTGAGAATTGAGTGTAAGATTGCTAAGGATGAATTAACTGAGTCCTTGAAGAAAGAAGAGATTTTAAAGAAGCAGCTTGAACGAGAGCAAGAAGTGATTAAGGCATGGAAATCATCCAGAGAGGTCCATGCTCAAATCACTAAAGTTCAAGGTATTGAGTCCTTTTGTGATGCAGCCTGGAAGAAGAGTAAAGAGAAGCTTGAGTCCAATTTGGTTGAAGGATTGCTTACAGATATGGACTCGACGGATGATGAAAATCTTCCGTCGGATAATCAAAAAGATTATCTATCGAGTGACAAGGAGCCACATCCGTCGGTTGTAAGTAAACCAGTTAGCAAAGCTAAGCTAGCTAAGTTGAATGAGAAATATGGATCAGTTTCTAAGAACTTTATTCCAGGAGAATCAAGTGAAGCCAGAAAGGAAAAGATAGTTAATGTTGTTCATTTGTCTATCAAGCAATTGAATGACAGATTAGAAAAGATTGAGGTTAAAACAGAAGCTAAAAAGAAAAATAATAGAAACGCGAAAGTAGGAATTAACAAACATAATAACTACACACCTGATAAATATGCACCAAGAAAAATATGTGTTAAGTATGGTAGTGTTAATCATCTGTTTGTTAATTGCAAACTTGACATGCCTACTCCTATGTCTGCACCCTCTTCTTTTCCCAACATGATTGTCATGCCTACCATGCCTATGAATGCTATGTCTGCTCAGAATATGAATGCAATAATTTGCTAATATGCCATTTGCACCTAATCCTTGTTATGCTGCATTTAGTATGCCTCAAATGCCATTTATCATGCCTTACTGGAATAACATGTTTGCAAATAGCATGCCTTTTCCTGTTAATCAAAATGTGCATGATAATTCTGTTTTAATGACTGGTTTCAAAGGTCCAACTCAGATGACTAAGGATGAATCACAAATTCCCCAGTCAAATGAGATCAAACCTAAGAAACCAAAGAAGAAAGCTAACAAGGCAAGACCCAAGGAAACTTAGGAACCAAAATTAACTTGATTTGAATTTGATATGTGCAGGGAAACAGAAAGAATATTTGGTATTTGGATAGTGGTTGCTCAAGGCACATGTGTAATAACTCGAATTTTTCAGACTTTGTAAAAACATTTAATGAATAGTAACCCTGATAGACGGGGAAAACTTTTTAGCCCACACTATGTTATGCATGAGAAAATGAGTTTCGAAGTTGATATTATGATTATACGTACCAAATGAGTGTATGTAAACGCTATTAGTTTTTGAAGAAAACGAACTTTGAAAAATGACCATATTTACGAATCATCGAGGATTACGGGAATCACAATATAATTACGAATTTAAACCCTACGGATTTACATCCAAGTACGATAATACAAAAAATAAGGAATAAATACGAAAGGATTTTCGTCGCGAACCGTTTACGAGAAATTATTACGAAAACGTTTAAGCGACCGAATGAACGCGTAAACGATTAAATAAACGTAATGCACTAACTAACCATGGTAGAAAAGTAACCATGGTTACTTTATCAAATAGTAAGCTAAGAGAGTAAGATGATCATCTAAGGGTTAGAGAATAGTAAATCTAATGGCTAAGCTAATTAGCTTAGCTTGTAAACTAGAAATCCTAGCTAGTTTTGTCCAAAGATTTGCCAAAAAAAATCAATCCTAGGACTTATACTAGAAGAATAAACAAGATATCACAACATTATTTCAAGAAGCAACCAAGAAGCAACACAAAACTCTCTCCCCTCTCCCAAAGAAGCACCATTCGGCTTCATCAAAAAGAAAGGAGAAGTCAAAATCAAAACACCAAGCTCTAGCCATGGAAAAATCCCCCCATTAATTCTAAAGCTTCATACCACCTAAACTAAGGTAAGATAAATCTTTGAGCTCTTTTTATCAAGGTTTGATGGGTGAAATAAATTCAAGAAAGATGATAGTGAATAGTATGAATAGTAACTTTTATTTGGTTTCTTGATTTTAATGGTTGTTTTAGGTTCCAAAAACCCTACCAAGCACTCCCAAGACTTCACCATCATCAAGAACACACCTCAAGCTCTCAAGAAAGGTATAAATCTATGATCCATCCTTACTTAAGATTTAAGTTCAAGATTCTTTTAGAACATAGTTGTAAACCTAGTTTTGGTGAAATTATTGTTGTAATCTTGATGTTTAGCTAAGTAGATTTAAGGTTGATTGTTGTTGCCTCAAGAACATGATTTTCTTGAGAGGATTTAGTGTGGTGATTATGATATGTTGATTGTTGGTGGTAGTATAAAGATTTAAGGCATAAACGAAACTCGGATCGTAACCGTAATCTCGCTAAAATGAACAAAACATAACTTTAAGTTTCTACAGAAACTCTCGAAGATATAAACTATAGTTTCTTGAAAATAACACCTGATTATGATAGAGAATGTTATAAGGATCGTTTAGGCACTTGAATCACGTGATTCCGATTTACGGATCAAAAGTTATGACCGTTTTACTAAAAGTGATTTACGCGACAAAAACTACTACGAATTACGAACTTTGAAAATAAAAAGGATCGACTTAAAAATGTTCATAAATCATGAAATTTTTACAGAGAGTAGTAAATTGAGTTTCTTAACTTCCATAAAAATATTAAGTGAAAATAAATATTTTTCAGTTTTATAAAAATATCAGAGCCGAGACCGCGCGATTAGAAAACCGTAGAATCCATAAACGGAGCCGACGATGAAAATAAAAACGGACTTAAGACACTTCAAAAAAGGAAATGACCGTAATGTGATTAAGGACTTAAAGAAATTATAAGGGTAATATAAGTTGAGAGGGTGCATAATAAGTAGCACATGAGTGAGAGTCGCCGTAAATTAAGAACGAGACCTAGCAAAATGAATTATGTTTATGATTATAGATTTTTGAGCGGAACCTAGAGCATCCTCCACCTCGAGATACCCATGCAAGTTTACGAACCCAACTCCATTTACTGTTGTGTTGTGAAAGGATTATTTATTATCATTGCATAAATACCATGCTTGCCATGATACTTAGTAATTGAGTTTTCGCATAATGAAGCGATGTTGTACGATAAGCATATATTGTAAAATGTTTAACTCCGCTATAAGCGTGACGTATAATTATAAGACCGAGAGTCGGTCGGGATTTCAAAATAAAAACCCGGGAATTATTTCGATGATAGTACAGGATGATTAAAAGTCCATAGTAGTATGTTTTAAGGGACTCAACGTCCACTTACGAAATGTTAAATACCTCAAACTTTTATTAAAGCAATTTCCAAAGATCGTATTCCCTCAACTATACTTTATTGCTTGAATAATAAATATTTATTAACTATTCATTTATTATGGATGAAGTATTCTCCGCCAAATATTTATTTCAAACTCAATTAAATATTAAAGATTATTATATTACTTAAACATAAATAAGTTGAGGAATATTATTTCAATATTCTTTTAAAAGCATAACTATTCGAGGTTTAATTATTTAACGATTAATATTTAATTATTAATTATTTATTAAAGGATTTATTTTTGATTTAAAAATCATGAAACCTGATCTAAAATACTTTCTGATTTTCGGAAAATCATTCGACTAATTTCAAATCGTCGGAGAATATTATCTCAACTTATTTTAAATATTTTGAATATAGTTTCGAAAGAAACTCCCCTTTATTTACTTATCTGTTGATAACGGTCAACTCATATCCTTAGTACTTCCTCCAAAAACTTTTGGAAGTACATATATATTTATATGAGGTAAAGTTGTGCCTATCAATAAGCAAAACGCTTGGGGAACATCGATATAGTTCGATGATTCCAAGTATATGATAGGATTCTTAAGAGGACAAGGGGGGTAGAGATCCAGTACTTCATGGACTCGGGAGACTGCCATATTTATTTTCCGTATGAGAAGGTACCATGTGTACTGAAGGACATACGAAGTATGCAAAATATACCCGGGCTAAATGGGGAAGAATATAAAGCCCGAATGCGGCAAGGGTGATAACTGGGATATGAAGGTGTCATCCTTCTACTAGTAGAAAAGGTTATTATTTCCGTAGTACGACTGATCATCGTATGAGGTGGCTCCAATGAATGTCCTATTCTTCCAAGTGGAATTGTGATGCAATACCGTAACCCAAGCCAAGGTGCTGAGTTTACCATTAAGGTATTCGCAGGATAATAATCCATTAAAGAATTGTTTTCATAAGAAGGTGTGTATCACCAAGGAAAACTATTTTCGAATAAAACATAATTATCATATATGACGTTTTACTTGAGTTTATCATACAGTCATTTCATACTGTACATTATTATGCTGGATATTATAGCTCACACTTATTTTCTTAAATTGACACAACACAACAGTGAATCAATATGCCTATCATGAAACTCACAGCCATGAAACGGGTAGGAAATGGCTAGCTATTCCGTAGGATGTTTGGTGTTGTACCACAGGTAGACCGAATAAGATGGATTGGTTTTTAGTTGTTTTTAGTATGGCTTATTTACAAGTATGACTTATGTAAGGTAATGAATAAGAAACAAATATTTGGCCAACGGACTAGCCTTACTTAAAGGTTATTCCCCGATAAGACTTAATTACTTTTGGGTTGTAATAATTATCACTTTGTGGATTGATTTACTCTAGTAATGAATGGTTCATTTCCAAGACAATAACCTATAAGTGTGTGTGTGTGGTAAGTGTGGGGTCGTGAAGTGTGAGTATTTATATATTGTGATGCGAGGTATGTGGTATCTAGTATTCAAGATGGCGTGGCCTCCTAGATCCTTGACCCCGAATTTTGGGGCTCCATAGAAATGGTATCAGAGCCTTAGGTTATCAATTCTTGGAAACGATATGATATATAATATGTAGACATAAGAATAATAAATAATCAATTAGAGCTCAAGTCGAGTTTGTCGTCAGGCTATATGGGTAGTCTTGACAGTTTTACCCTCAAGGCAATTCCGACTCTAAGTTAATAACACCTTGCCTATTGTGTCAGATACCAGTGGAGCCTATGGGGGAGATTAACCATGTTGATGATGTTATGGCCCCTGAGCGTAACCCTACTCCCGAGCCGAAGGACCCACCCATTGATGACTCAGATGATGACCCTACTGAGGATGCCCCGGAGGAGGAGACTGACCTTTCTGTCCCCCATAGCTGATGACGTTGAGATGCCCCAGGGAGGTGGCTTAGGCTGGAGGGATATAGAGATGTACCCTCTCCCGAATGTTCTCTCTCCTGCACCATACCGAGGGATGCAGAGTCCTTTGCCCCATACTGATGATGACGAGGAGGATGGGATGGATGCACAGACCTACGAGGCTTATGACATATCCTCTAGCGACCCAGACTCACCTCTACCACCCCCAGCGACTATACATGTAGTTGTACATGACTAGATAGTGGCTCAGCTTAACACTGAGCTCACCGCGGCATCTGCCGGCATCATAGAGCTACGATAGGCGCTGACAGCTGAGAGAGCCATCAGACTAGGATATCCAGGGGACTTCAGAGCTGCTTCCCCGGCCATAGCCCGCAGGGAGATCGATGGGATCGAGCTCCGTACCCGTGTTCAGATGAGGATGACGGTGGTGGGAGGATACATCCCAGTAGTTGACACAGAGCTGATGTTAGCAGGAGAGATGAGGAGGGTGCGAGACCTCACGCGCAGTGACAGTGACTGAGGGATGGGTGGCTATTTATGGACCTTGAAGAGGGCTGGGTGACTAGTCACTAATTTTAATAGGATAGCTAGTAGTAGATAGCGTTCCTAGCCCTCCAGGGTACACAGTTTATGTATTTTAATTTCAGTATTCAGGACAAGTAATGATGTATTATAATCAGGTCATGTATGAACTCGGATAGTTGTTTTGTCCCCAAGATATAATTGGGAGACCCTATGGTATATATCTCGCAGTTATTAAGAAATCGATTTCCATATTATTGCCCTTGATAAAAACATGATAGATAATAAATGACATGCTTACCTATGAATAAATAAATCCAACTGTAAAATAATTGCAACTATATTGACAAATTTTCATTATCAGAACAATGCCACCCCGTAGAAGAGGAACCAGAGCACAACCCGCAGAATCTGTAAGCAACAACGGAATGGACCTGACCCCGTAGTGAATGAAGAAAGTGAAGAGGACCTAGAATATAATGAATATGATGAGGAAGAATATGTAGAAGAAGAGGCTGAGGATACCCATCAGGGAGGGAACCCCATGAATGAGTTTATGAAACTTTTAAGGGCAAACTTGAACCAACATCCCATTCCACCACAACCGCATATTGCACAACAGACTGCGGCCACTGCCTTCAGGGCATTCAAATCCCTCAAACCCCCAAAGTTTCTAGGATCTGCCGACCCCGTTGAAGCACAGGCCTGGCTCAAGGAAATAAAAAAATCCTTCAAAATACTTGGTGTGGAAGAATGACACAAGACCATTTTTGCTTCTTACATGCTGAAAGGGGAAGCTAATTATTGGTGGGAGTCCAAACAAAACCTTGAGACAAATGTTGTGATTCCATGGGATAGATTTACCCGATTGTTCTTAGACAAGTATTTCCCTAGGTTTATGGAAACCCAGAGGGAGATTAAGTTTCTGGAGTTGAAACAGGATAAGATGACTGTGGAAGAGTATGAGACCAAGTTTACTGAGTTGTCAGATTTATGCCGGAGTTTGTGAATACTGAAGAGAAGAAAGCAAGAAGGTTTCAGCTTGGTCTGAAACAGTGGATTCAGAACCGAGTGGCAGTACTAGAGCTGACAGATTATGCCACCTTAGTACAGAAAGCCTCAATTGTTGAAGCTGGCAGTGAACAAAATTTGAAGGAAAAGGAAAATAGGAAGAGGAAGATAGGAAGCCAAGGCGGAGGAGGAGGAATAGGAACTGAGAACAGGAGCCTTCCAAGAAGGTTTGTCAGGGGAGTGGTGTCCCAACCTGCGAGAGGCCCCGGATTTTGAAAGGCCCCTAGCGAGAGTGTTGGCCAGGGCGGCGGGCAATCTAGGACAACATTTCATAGCCATCCCCACGCCCCAATACTGGAATGTCAAACATGTGGAAGAAGACACCTTGGAGTGTGCAGCCAGGCGAGAGCCCCTCTGAAATACTACAGGTGCGACCAACCCGGACACCTTGCCAACAATTACCCCAACCCAACAGGATGTGTTTCCAATGTGGGAAGGTAGGCACATGAGGAAGGATTTCCTGACATTAAAGCCCCCAACCTCAGGGATGAGCAGAGCTGCATCCAACCGGCCCCCAGCTGCTAGGACCTTCAACATGACCATTCAGGACGCTATCCGGAACACTGATGTAATAGCAGGTACCCTTTTGTTAAATTCCGAACATGCAAATATCCTATTTGATTCTGGAGCGACCAAGTCATTTATATCTCAAGATTTTGCTAAAAAGTTAAAACTTAACGCCGTACCCTTACGTGAGGTATTACAAGTAGAAATAGCAAACAAAGAAATAATTCATGTGAATCAAGTACATCCCAAATACAAGTTGAAATTAGAGGGAAAAGTCTTTGAGGTTGACCTAATCCCATTTGCGTTAGAGAATTTGATATAATCTTATAAATGGATTAGTTATCCAATACTTGAGTGCAAATAGATTGCGAGTGGAAGAGGGTGAAGATAAGAGCGCAAAACGGAAAAGAAGTAGTGTTTAGAGGCCAACGACAGACCCATAAATTTCTGACCATGCTACAGGCAAAAAAATTGTTAAAGAAAGGTAACGAGGCCTATTTGGCTTATGTGATGGAAACTAAGAAGGAAGTTCCTAACATACAGGACATACCCATAGTAAATGAATTTGAGGATGTGTTTCCAGAGAACTTACCAGGATTGCCACCCGACAGAGAAATAAAATTCGCTATAGAATTAGCACCAGGAACGACACCAGTGTCCAAGGCCCCTTATAGGCTAGCCCCAGTTGAGATGAAGGAACTAGCTTCTCAACTACAAGAGTTATTAGATAATGGGATGATAAGGCCCAGTGTGTCGCCATGGGGAGTGCCAGTACTGTTCGTAAAGAAAAAGGACGGCAATATGAGATTATGCATAGACTACCGAGAATTGAATAAGCTGACTATTAAGAATAGGTACCCTCTCCCTAGGATTGATGACCTATTCGACCAACTCAAGGGAGCTGTGCACTTTTACAAAATAGATTTGAGAACGGGATATCACCAGTTGAAAATCAAACCTGAGGATATACCAAAGACTGCTTTTAGCACTAGGTATGGACACTATATGTTCTTAGACATGTCGCTGGGCTAACCAATGCACCTGCAGCCTTTATGGATTTGATGAATAGAATGTTCAAAATGTACCTAGATATTTGTGTGATAGTTTTTATAGATGATATTCTAATCTACTCAAAGACAGAGCAAGAACATGCAAAACATTTGAGGATAGTCTTAGAAATCCTGAGGAATGAGAAATTATATGCCAATTTCTTGAAATGCGAGTTTTGGTTAAGGGAAGTTCAGTTCTTAGGGTATGCGGTGAGTAGCAAAGAAGTTTTAGTGGACCCCGCCAAGATAGAGGCGGTATCTAATTGGGAAAGACCGACTACCCCAACAGAGGTTAGGAGTTTTGTGGGTTTAGCAGGATATTACCGGAGATTCGTGCAAGACTTTGCTAAGATAGCCGGCCCACTGACTAGACTCACCCGGAAAATAGAAAGGTTTGTATGGACAGAGAAATGTGAGGAAAGCTTTCAGGAACTGAAAAGGAGACTGGTGTCAGCACCAGTGCTCGCTCTTCCTGATGGAAAGGGAGAGTTTGTAATGTACAGCGACGCATCGCATAAAGGACTAGGATGTGTGCTTATGCAGCACGGAAAGGTTATCGCGTATGCCTCTCGGCAATTGAAGGAGTATGAGATCAAATACCCCACGCACGATCTAGAATTAGCAGACATAGTGTTTGCCCTGAAAATTTGGAGGTACTACCTGTACGGTGAGAAATACGAGATTTACACAGACCACAAGAGCCTCAAATATATTTTTACTCAGAAAGAACTAAACATGAGATAAAGGAGGTGGTTAGAGTTGATTAAGGACTACGACTGTGAAATTTTGTATCACCCGGGTAAAGCCAATATGGTGGATGACGCCCTTAGTAGGAAGGAAAGACTCAAAATGATAATGACATATGAGGAGTTAATTAAAGAATTTGAGAAGATGGAAATTGACATGAGAATGACTGGTAAAGGAACAGAAGGATTATTTGAGATTAAGGTAGTGCCGAAACTGACTGAAAGATACGAGTATGTCAGGAAAAGAAGATGGGTAAAGAAAGAGGAACATTGACCGATGAGAAAGTGAGATGCGAGAAGGACGAGAAAGGGATCATGAAGTATGCGTCCCGAATTTGGATGCCAAATATGCATGAGTTAAAGGATGAGCTGCTACATGAAGGGCATAACTCCAGATATTCAATCCACCCAGGAAGTACAAAGATGTACCGTGACCTTAAGGAATATTATTGGTGGCCTAACATGAAAAGAAAAGTAGCAGAGTGGGTTAGCAAGTGCTTGACATGCCAGAGAGTGAAGGCTGAATATCAGCGACCGAGTGGACTATTATGGCCCATGGAAATTCCAAAATGGAAATGGGAGCATATAGCCATAGATTTTGTGACAGGCCTACCAAGGACGAAAACCAATCATGACGCCATATGGGTTATCATAGATAGACTGACCAACTCCGCCCACTTCCTACCAATCAATGAAAGGTACACTATAGATAAGATGGTGGATATCTACTTGAAAGAAATTGTAGTGAGATACGGCGTTCCTGTTGCCATAGTGTCAGATCGAGACCCAAGGTTTAATTCTCGATTTTGGAAAAGCTTCCAGGAATGTGTAAGCACCAGACTGAACATGAGTACCGCTTACCACCCTCAGACTGATGGGAAAAGCGAAAGGACTATTCAGACCCTAGAAGATATGTTACGAGTGTGTGCCATCGACTTTAAAGGGAATTGGAATGACCACTTAGCCCTGATCGAATTTTCCTACAACAATAGCTATCACGCTAGCATAGGAATGCCTCCGTATGAAGCTCTTTACGGAAGGAGATATCGCTCTCCCCTATGTTGGGATGAGGTTGGAGAACACAAGATAATAGGATCCGAGTTAGTCCAGCAGACCAGAGAAATGGTGGGACTCATCAGGAAGAGACTGGTAGCAGCTCAAGACAGACAAAAGAAGTACGCCGACCAGACCAGAAAGGATAGGGAATATGAGGTAGGGGATTCGGTGCTATTGAAGGTATCTCCATGAAAAGGAGTGATGAGATTTGGGAAGAAAGGGAAGCTGAGTCCCAGATTCATAGGACCCTTTGAAATTTTGAGGAGAATAGGACCTCTAGCTTACGAGATCGCCTTGCCTCCTAATCTGTAACAAGTACACAACGTGTTCCACGTGTCCATGTTAAGAAAGTACCATGCGGATGCGCGATATGTAATAGAATACGAGCAGGTAGATTTACAACCAGACCTGACCTACATTAAGCAGCCAGTAAGGATAATGTACCAAAAAGAACAAGTGTTGAGGAACAAGACTGTGAAGCTGGTTAGAATCTTGTGGAGGAATCAAAATGTCGAAGAGTCAACTTGGTAACTTGAAGACGCGATGAGGAATAGATATCCCCACTTATTTTCTAATTGATTCCGGGATGAAATCCTTGTTAGAGGGGAAGACTGTAATAACTTGAATTTTTGAGACTTTGTAAAAAAAATTAATGAATAGTAAACCTGACAGACGGGGAAAACTTTTTAGCCCACACTATGTTGTGCATGAGAAAATGAGTTTCGAAGTTGATATTATGATTATACGTTCCAAATGAGTGTATGTAAACGCTATTAGTTTTTGAAGAAAACGAACTTTGAAAAATGACCATATTTACGAATCATCGAGAATTACGGGAATCACAATATAATAACAAATTTAAAACCCTACGGATTTATATCCAAGTATGATAATTCAAAATATAAGGAATAAATACGAAAGGACTTTCATCGCGAACCGTTTACGAGAAATTATTACGAAAACGTTTAAGCGACCGAACGAATGCGTAAACGATTAAATAAACGTAACGCACTAACTAACCATGGTAGAAAAGTAACCAGGCTACTTTATCAAATAGTAAGCTAAGAGAGTAGGATGATCATTTAAGGGCTAGAGAATAGTAAAGCTAATGGCTAAGCTAATTAGCTTAGCTTGTAAACTAGAAAGCCTAGCTAGTTTTGTCCAAAGATTTGCCAACAAAAATCAATCCTAGGACTTATACTAGAATAATAAATAAGATATCACAACATTATTGCAAGAAGCAACGAAGAAGCAACACAAAACTCTCTCCCCTCTCCCAAAGAAGCACAATTCGACTTCATCAAAAAGAAAGAAGAAATCAAAATCAAAACACCAAGCTCTAGCCAAGGAAAAATTCTCCCATTAATTCTCAAGATTCATACCACCTAAACTAAGGTAAGATAAATCTTTGAGCTCTTTTTGTCAAGGTTTGATGGGTGAAATAAATTCAAGAAAGATGATAGTGAATACTATGAATAATAACTTTTATTTGGTTTCTTGATTTTAATGGCTGTTTTAGGTTCCAAAAATCCTACCAAGCACTCCCAAGACTTCACCATCATCAAGAACACACCTCAAGCTCTCAATAAAGGTATAAATCTATGACCCATCCTTACTTAAGATTTAAGTTCAAGATTCTTTTAGAACATAGTTGTAAACCTGGTTTTGGTGGAAGTATTGTTGTAATCTTGATGTTTAGCTAAGTAGATGATATGTTGATTGTTGGTGGTATTATAAAGATTTAAGGCATAAACGAAACTCGGATCATAACCGTAATCTCGCTAAAATGAACAAAACATAACTTTAAGTTTCTGCAGAAAGTCACGAAGATTTAAAATGTAGTTTCTTGAAAAATAACACTTTATTATGATAGACAATGTTATAAGTATCGTTTAGGCGCTTTAATCGCGTGATTCTGATTTATGGATCAAAAGTTATGGCCGTTTTACTAAAAGTGATTTACGCGACAAAAACTGCTACGAATTACGAACTTTGGAAATAAAAAGGATCGACTTTAAAATGTTCATAAATCATGAAATTTTTACAAAGAGTAGTAAATTGAGTTTCTTAACTGCCATAAAAATTTCAAATGAAAATAATGAAAACGGACTTAAAACACTTCGAAAAAGGAAACGACCGTAATGTGAATAAGGACTTAAAGAAATGATAAGGGTAATATAAGTTGAGATGGTGCATAATAAGTAGCACATGAGTGCGAGTCGCCGTAAATTAAGAACGGGACCTAACAAAATGAATTATGTTTATGATTATAGATTTCCGAGCGGAACCTAGAGCATCCTCCACCTCGAGATACCCAGGCAAGTTTACGAACCCAACTCCATTTACTGTTGTATTGTGAAAGGATTGTTTATTATCATTGCATAAATGCCATGCTTGCCATGATACTTAGTAATTGAGTTTTCACATAATGTAGCGATGTACGATAAGCATATATCGTAAAAATTTAACTCCGCTATAAGCGTGACGTATAATTATAAGACCGAGAGTCGGTAGGGATATCAAAATAAAAACCAGGGAATTATTCCGATGATAGTACAGGATGATTAAAAGTCCATAGTAGTACATTTTAAACGACTCAACGTCCACTTACGAAATGTTAAATACCTTGAACTTTTATTAAAGCAATTTCCAAAGATCGTATTCCCTCAATTATACTTTATTGCTCGAATAATAAATATTTATTAACTACTCATTTATTATGGATGAAGTAATTCTCCAGCGAATATTTATTTCAAACTCGATTAAATATTAAAGATTATTATATTACTTAAACATAAATAAGTTGAGGAATATTATTTCAAAATTCTTTTAAAAGTATAACTATTTGAGGTTTAATTATTTAACGATTAATATTTAATTATTAATTATTTATTAAAGGATCTATTTATGATTTAAAAATCATGAAACCTGATCTAATATACTTTTCTGATTTTCGGAAAATCATTCGAATAATTTCAAATCGTCGGAGAATATTATCTCGACTTATTTTAAATATTTTGAATATAGTTTTGAAAGAAACTTCCCCTTATTTACTTATTTGTTGAATATACCCGGGCCGAATGGGGAAGTGTATAAAGCCCAAATGCGGAAAGGGTGATAACCGGGATACGAAGGTGTCATCCTTCTACTTGTAGAAAAGGTTACTATTTCCGTAGTACGACTGATCATCGTATGCGGTGGCTCCAATGAATGTCATATTCTTCCGATTGGAATTGTGATGCAATACCGTAACCCAAGCCTAGGTGCTGGGTTTACCATTAAGGTATTCGCAGGATAATAATCCATTAAAGAATTGTTTTCATAAGAAGGTGTGTATCACCAAGGAAAACTATTTTTGAATAAAACATAATTATCATATATGACATTTTACTTGAGTTTATCATACAGCCATTTCATACTGTAAATTATTATGCTGGGCATTATAGCTCACACTTGTTTTCTTAAATTAACACAACACAATAGTGAATCAAGATGCCTATCATGAAACTCACAGCCAGGAAATGGGTAGGAAATGCCCAGCTATTCCATAGGATGTTTGGTGTTGTACCACAGGTAGAGCGAATAAGCTGGATTGGTTTTCAGTTGTTTTTAGTCCAGCTTATTTACAAGTATGACTTATGTAAGGTAATGAATAAGAAACAAATATTTGGCCAACGGACTATCCTTACTTAAAGGTTATTCCCCGGTAAGACTTAATTACTTTTGGGTTGTAATAATTATCACTTTGTGAATTTATTTACTCTAGTAATGAATGGTTCATTTCCAAGACAATAACCTATAAGTGCGTGTGTGTGGTAAGTGCGGGGTCGTGAAGTGTGAGTATTTATATATTGTGATGCGAGGTATGTGGTATATAGTATTTAAGATGGAGTGGCCTCCTAGATCCTTGACCCCGGATTTTGTGGCGCCACAACGTGACTGGAGATTCTACCCTGCACACTGAGTTCAAGGAAAGAGATGGCCCAAGTATTACTTTTGGAGATGACAGCAAAGGTTATACTGTGGGATATGGCTTGATATCAAAAGATAATGTCATCATTGAAGAAGTTGCCCTAGTGGATGGTCTCAAGCATAATTTGTTAAGTATCATCCAGCTTTATGATAAGGGAAACTCAGTTACCTTCAATTCAGAAGCCTGTGTTGTGACAAAAAAAGAGCAACAAAATGGTTCTCACTGAAGTGAGAAAAGGAAATGTGTACTTAGCTGACTTCAACTCATCAAATGAAGAATCAGTTACTTGTCTTCTCAGTAAAACAAGTCAAGATTAAAGTTGGCTTTGGCACAAGAAGCTGTCTCATCTAAACTTCAAGACCATAAATGAACTTGTCAAGAAAGAACTAGTTAGAGGTATTCCTCAAGTGGAGTTTACTAAGGATGGATTGTGTGATGCCTTCCAGAAAGGAAAGCAGATCAAAGCATTATTTAGAAAGAAGCTTGACTCAATAATTGAAGAACATTTGTAATTGTTACACATGGATTTGTTTGGACCAGTCAATATGTTGTCCATCTCAAGAAAAAGATTTTGCCTAGTAATTGTGGATGATTTCTCAAAGTTCTCTTAGACATATTTCCCAAAGTCCAAAGATGAAGCTAGTGAAATCATCATCAATCACATAAGGCAAGTCAACAATCATCCTGATTTTAAAGTAAGAAGAATCAGGAGTGACAATGGAACTGAGTTCAAGAACTTTGTGATGAGATCATTTTGTGAAAAAAATGGGATTATGCATGAGTTTTCTGCAGCAAGAACTCCATAACAAAATAGAGTAGTGGAAAGAAAGAACAGATCTCTTATTGAAGCTGCAAGGATAATGCTTGAAGAATCAAAGTTACCAACATACTTTTGGGCTGAAGCTGTGAATACTGTCTGTTACACTCAAAATATCTCTTTGGTAAATCAAGCAAAGTGCATGACACCCTACCAATTGTTCAAGAATAGGAAGACAACTCTAAATTTTCTTCATGTCTTTGGCTGCAAATGGTACATCTTATGGAATCAGTACATGTTATGTTTGATGATAAAAAGATTGAAGGACTGTAAGATGGAGATTTCCATGAAAGCCTCAAGTTTGATAATGTGGAGATGGTTAGTGATCACAGTGATGATGAAAGTGATCAAGAAATAGTTACTAAGGAAAATGCATAAAAATCTACAACTAATGAAGCACATAATTCAACATCTGTCGAGTTACAAAATGCTTCATCCGTCGGGAGATAATTTGCCTTATCCGTCGAGAGACAATCAGCTTCATCCATCGAGATACAAACTGCATCATCTGTCAGAATAATGAGAGAAACTGAGAGTCAAAACATATCACCTACAGATAGTACCCCTTTCTCAAATCAAAGATTCACAAACTCAGGGGGAGTTTCTAATAATCAAAACTCAGTCACACATCAAAACAACATTGAGGCCTCTTCATCTAGAGCTAATCTACCTCAACAAAGAAAATGGACTAAAGATCACCCTTTTGAGCTCATCATTGGTGATGCATCTTCTAGAGTTTAAATAAGGAGAGCAACTCAAGAAGAATGTCTGTGTAGCAGCTTCCTATCTAAGGAAGAACCAAAGAAGGTAGAAGAAGCTTTGTTGGATCATGATTGGATTTTAGCTATGCAGGAGGAGCTAAACCAATTTGAAAGGAACAAGGTATGGAAGCTGGTACCCAAACCTAAAGGAAAGAATCCAATTGACACCAAGTGGGTATTCAGAAACAAGATGGATGAAAATGGCATAGTGGTCAGGAAAAAAGCTAGATTGGTTGTTAAGGGCTAATATCAACAAGAAGGAATAGATTTTGATGAAACTTTTGCTCTTGTTGCAAGACTTGAAGCCATCAGAATTTTCTTAGACTATGCAGCCCATGCTAATTTCAAGGTCTATCAAACAGATGTCAAAAGTGCCTTTCTGAATGGAGATTTGGAGGAGGAAGTCTATGTCAGTCAACCTCCCGGCTTTGAAGATCCAAATTTTCCAGAATATGTCTACTATCTTTTGAAAGAACTTTATGGACTAAAGCAAGCACCTAGAGCCTAGTATGACACTTTATCAAAGTTTCTTTTGGAAAATCACTTCACAAGAGGTACTGTTGATAAAACTTTATTCTTTAGAAATGTTAATGGCTCTAGTGTACTTGTTCAAATTTATGTAGATGATATTATATTTGACTCTACAGATGAAAAACTTTGCAAAAAGTTAGCCAAACTGATGCAAAGTAAGTATGAAATGAGCATGATGGGAGAACTAACTTACTTTCTTGGTTTATAAGTTAAGCAAGTTAGTGATGGAATATTCATTAGTCAAACTAAATATATTCATGATCTTTTAAAGAAGTTTGATCTAATGGATTGCACATCTGCAAAATCTCCGATGGCCACTGCAACTAAACTTGAATTAAACACTACTGAAAAGTTTATGGATATTTCAAGTTATAGGGGCATGGTTGGCTCACTTCTGTACTTAACAGCTAGTAGGCCAGATATAATGTTTGCTACTTGTCTTTGTGCTAGATTTCAGGCTGATCCTAGAGAATCTCACTTAGTAGCTATAAAGAGAATTTTCAGATATCTCAAGGGAACTCCAAAACTTGGCATTTGGTACCCTAGAGATTCTGGTTTTGATCTAACTAGTTATTCAGATGCAGATTATGCAGGTTGTAAAATAGACAGAAAAGGTACAACAGGAACCTGTTAATTTCTAGGAAACAAGCTTGTGTCATGGTTCAGTAAAAAATCAAAATTTAGTTTCTACTTCTACAGCTGAAGCTGAATATATTGTTGCTGGTAGTTGTTGTGCACAGATTTTGTGGATGAAAAACCAATTGTTGGACTATGGTCTACAAGTGGACAGAATTCCCATTTTCTGTGATAACACAAGTGTAATTGCCATCACTAAAAATCCAGTATATCATTCAAGAATAAAGCACATAGACATCAAGTACCACTACATTAAGGAACATGTGATGAATGGTACTGTGGAACTTTATTTTGTTCCAAGTGAAAAGCAGCTTGCAGATATCTTTACCAAGCCACTTGATGAATCCACCTTTTCAAGGTTGGTAAGTGAGTTAGGTATGCTTACCTATTCTTGAACCATTTTAGATATTTTTGCAAGTTATAATGCAGCCAGAAACTTAATTGATTTTTCTACTGTGGATGAAATTTTGGCTAAGTCACAATTTACATCCCGACGGATGCTCATTATTCATCGAGTTTGATCATCTGTCGGAATATTATTTGTTAATAAAATCAATTACTTTTCTGGATTATTTTATAACCCGACAGATAATTATTTTACTCTCATCCGTCAAATTGTCTCAATCTTAGCTGTTAAAACTCTGAACATTATCCATCGGGTATACTTACAGTTTGTAGGTATAACATGACGAATGCTTGACAGAATTTTGACAGTTTATTTATTTTTAAACGACTATTTTGGGCTATTTTGATTGGTTACTTTATTTCACTTTATTATTTTTGACAGTTTATTTCTGAGATAGTATAAAAGCAGATTTCATTTTTATTCTATTCTTTTATCATTCTCAAAACAATTGCTCTAACTTTTTTCTTCTCAAAAGCAGATACTCTCTCTGCAAATTTCCATATCTTAACAATGGCACCAGTAGTCAAAATCATGTCCCAGTCTGGATTTATCTATGAAAAGAACAACTTCGTAGCTCTTGTGAACAAGGAGATTTCACAATCTGGAGACTTTCATAAGATGATGGACTTTGTGAAGGGCTGTCAACTCAGTTATGCTATGCTGGAATTACCCACAATCTACTGTGAAGTTGTGGAGGAGATATGGACAACTGCTGTGTACCAATCTTTTTACAAGACCATAACTTTCTCTCTTAAAGGTGACATTATCAAAGCATGCTTTAAAATTTCAGATAACACTACTACTGTTCCACACACTGATGATAACTTAGTTACCATGCTAAATTCTATGGGCTATGCACTTTCTACCTCTAAGCTAAGTGAGATTAGGAGGCTAGGTCTTAGAAAGGAATGGAGCTATCTGTGTGATGTGGTAACTAAGATATTTTCTGATAACGTGAGCAATTTTGATTCTGTTAATATTTTCATGCTTTATATGCTAGTTACTGATAAGTACTTTAACTTCAGTGACTTGATCATGTTTGAGTTAGGTTATAAGTTAGGGGAACTTAATAAGAGAGGTAAAAGTGTCTATTATGCTAGATTTTTTATGATGCTTGATGACCATGTTATTGAGAACATTGTTGTTGAGAACCCAACCAACAAACTGAATTGTTTGGTTCAAGAAAGGAGAATCATTGCAAATCTCAATAGAGCAAGTCACCACAAAGAGGTGCCCCTCTACTACTTTCCAATCATGGAGGGCCCTCAGGTAAGTGATAAGTGGATTTCATATCTACTTGGAATGCTTCATTTCAGGCTTAAGTTAGTGTTTTGGACTCAAGTTATTGGTATTTTTGATGTGTTTTTGTGTTATTGAATTTCAGGCATCAGTTAAATGAAGAAAGGAGGTTTTCAAAGAAATATGCTCAAAATATATCATAACTGGAAGCTTAGTCCATTCTTAAGTTGTATAAAATCTCGTTAGCTTCGCGTGGGCAGTTGAATCATCTAATTCTGACGAGCAGAACTCAAGATATGGCCAAAAGAAGATTTGTCAGAAAAATTCCAAAATCCTGATTTTAGTCGAAATTGAAGATTTTGAGAGTCCTGGTCATCCTGGAGCCTATATATACCAATAAAAGACATTTTTAACAAGAAGGAGGCCTAGGAGAGCAATAAGAAGACCTAGAGAGTACGAGAAGGCTACAGAGAAGAAGACTCTTATTTTCTTCAATATAGTTGATACTTGGATGCTTGTTTTCGATTTGTTCTTGAACCCTAGTACTCTTATATTATTTACTATCATGCTTTTATTAGAACCCATGGTGATGATGAGTTCGATTATGAACTAATCGTTATCGTGGGGTTCTAACGGATTTACTTATGTATTTCAATAGTTAATTTGTTTCAATATCTTGGCGTGTGATGATTGATTGATATCCTAGTATTGGTTGTGCTTATTCATCTTATGTGTGTAGCTAACATATAAGATAGCGTGTTAATCTCTATTAAAGTGAAAGTGAATATAGAGATTTAGAACTTGCCTTGCTAGCATAGGTTCATGTTTATTGTTATGCATGATTCGTAGGTAATTTCATCTTACTTGCCCTATGTAATCACGATAGATAACTTGCGCATTAAATCGTTATGTTTTTAATTCTTATAGACATATAAGAACTAAGCATAATTGGTGTCTATTCAACTTCTATCTCTTTTGTGGATGCTTGGTAGTAGGGTATTCGTACAATGAAAGTTAGCGTTTACTAGTTTCGTGTTATCTGATTAGTATCATCACCATTACATGCTAAGGTTAAGAAAAAAAGGCTATTGAATGAAGTATTTAATAAAGTTAGAATCCCATGTTTGTCTCATATAATAAACAACCCTCTTTACTCTCTTAGTTATAATTGTTAGTTTAACTCTTAGTTTAATCAAAACCCAATTTGTTATTTGTCTTAGCATTGAATGATAACCATACATTGTTGCATAGGTGCATAAATTGAACTTAACCTAAACCAGTCTCTATGAGAACGAATCTAATTTATATCTTATACTACTTGCGAACGCGTATACTTGCGTGTAATTTAGCGTGTGTTTTCGCCCTAACAAGTTTTTGGCTCCGCTGCCGGGGGCTCGATGTTGTTAATTAATTAGTTTATGTGCTTGTCATCAATGGTCATTAAAGTTCACTGACTCAGACTCTTTTACTTTCACGGCTTACTTGTTGTGTTTCAGGTACTCGCTACAATGGGAGATTTAGCAGCACAGATGAAAGCCTTGATGGATTTTTCTCAACCCAAGATCAATGACATTCAATCTAGCATTGTCAGGCCAGCTATCACAACTAATACCTTTGAGATCAAGCCTGACATAATTCAATGGGTGCAGAATTCAATCCAGTTTGGGGGTTCTCCAACGGAAGATCCCAATATGCACATTAGGGATTTCATTGAGATATGCGACACCTTCAAGTTCAACGTTGTTTCTGAAGATGCTGTGAAGCTGAGACTATTCCCATTCTCTCTGAGGGACAAGGCTAAGAGCTGGTTACACTCTCTACCAGCTAGTTTGATTACTACTTGGGAATATCTTGCTCAAAATTTTCTCACTAAATTCTTCCCTATGGCAAAGACAGCTGTAATCAGGAATGCTCTTACTCAATTTGTGTAGCAATCAGGAGAATCTTTATATAAAGCTTGGGAGCGCTACAAGGAGATGCTTAGGAAGTGTCCTCATCATGGAATGCCTTATTGGATGATCATCAATTGATTTTATAATGGTTTGGGAGCACAGTCCAGACCCATGATCGATGCAGCATCAGGTGGAGTCGTATAGGCTAAGAGCTACGATAAAGCTTATGATCTAATTGAACTGATGGTTGCTAATGAATATCAGTATCCAACTCAGAGATTGCCACAGGGAAAGGTAGTAGGAGTTCTTCAAGTGGATACAGCTACGACTATCACTGCTCAACTAAAGAAGTTGTCTATGAAGATCGATTCTTTGGCTAACTACGGTGTTAATCAGATAACTAGTGTTTGTGAGCTATGTGCAGGTTCGCATGCGACGGAGCAATGCGCTATATCAAGTGAATCTGCTCAGTTTGTGAGCAACTTTCAGAGATCGCAACAACCAGTTCTAGACACTTATCATCTTGACAACTGGAATCATCCTAACTTCAGCTGGAGTAACAATCAGAATGCGGTACAACAACCTTATCAGCAATTTGGATCCAATCAATTCAATCCTATTGGTTTTCAGCAACAATTTGCACCAAGACAACAACTCCAACTTCAACAACAAACTCAAGATGCAGTTCAATATTTGAATGAAAAATCTGAATTGGAGGAGTTGAGGCTTATGTCCAAAAATCAGGCTCTTATATGCCAAAGCCAGGCGATTTCTATCAAGACTCTAAAGGACCAAATAGGGCAAATTGCTAACGCATTATTGAATCGACCACCAGGAATGCTTCCTAGTGATACAGAAGCCAGTCCAGGAAAGAGGGAAGTTGAAGAACAGGTGAACGCCATCACCTTGAGGTCTGGAAAGGTCACAAGCCCCAAAATTCGGCAAGACGAAGAGCCTGAAAAACCTCAAGTTTCAGAAAATGCAGTTGTGGCTGAAAAAGTGGTGCAGAAGGATGTCGAGGTGGAATCAAGGAAGAACACTGTGGAACACACTCCTCCTGAGGGTAATATAGGGGAGAAACAGGTCTATCCTCCACCTCATTTCCTAAAAGGCTGCAAAAGCAGAAGTTGGATAAGCAATTTGCTAAGTTTTGGAGGTGTTCAAGAAACTTCATATCAACATACCTTTCGATGAAGCTCTTGAACAGATGCCTAGCTATGCGAGGTTTATGAAAGGTATTCTCTCTCGAAAAGTGAAGCTCGATGACTTAGAGACCGTTGCTCTTACAGAGGAATGCAGTGCTGTGCTGCAACAGAAATTGCCTCCGAAGCTTAAAGATCCTGGAAGCTTTACTATTCCTTGCACCATCGGAAACTTATCTTTCGACAAGTGTTTATGTGACTTGGGAGCTAGCATCAATCTGATGCCCTTGTCTATCTTCAAAAAGCTTGGTCTGCCTGATCCGAAACTAACATACATGTCATTGTAACTAGCTAATCGTTCCATCGCTTATCCACGAGGTATAGTGGAGGATATCTTGGTCAAGGTGGTTAAACTCATCTTCCCTGTTAACTTAGTAATTCTTGATTTCGAGGAAGATAAGAAGATTCCCATCATTTTGGGAAGACCATTCTTGGTTACAGGCCGGACTATGATCGATGTGCAAAAAGGAGAGCTTACGATGAAGGTTCATGATCAAAAGGTCACTTTTAATGTGTTCAAGGCAATAAAGTTACCCACAACTAAAGATGAGTGCTTTAAAGTAGAGTGGGTAGACTTTGTCATGAATTCAGAACTTGAGCAATTGCCAAAGTCAGAGACCTTAGAGAGATCCTTAATGGGGAGATCAGTTATTGATGACCAAGAAGGAGCAGAGCAACTGCAGTTTTTGAATGCACCTCTGTGGAAGAGGAAGTTGGATATGCCATTCGATTCTCTTGGGTTAGCAAAGCTGAAAATTTCTCAGGAGCATTTCGAGCCGTCTATTGAAGATGTTTCCAAACTTGAGCTTCACCCACTACTAGATCACTTGAGTTATGCATTCTTAGGTACACCACATGATAAGGGCTTGGGATATATTTTTGATGCTGTAGAGGGTATCCGAATGAATCCTTCAGTGCCTACATAGGGTTCTTCTCATGTGCAGCAGGTAGTTGATAGGAATGGTATTGGTGATGAGCAGTACAGGCGAGTAATTAGCCGTATGGAGGCCATGCACAACATTCACCGTCGTTTTACTGCCGATTTGACACCAGCTTTGGGTACTATTTTCCGAGCCACTGGTGTCGAGGTTGATTGGCCACCCGAAGAGGGTGATCTTTCTGACGACTAGGTATGCCTGAAATCCTTATTATTTCCTTCAATGAGGACATTGAAAATTTTAAGTTTGGGGGCAATAATGTAAGATTAGTTTGTGTGTGTCCATATAGTTCATATAGATTCATGTTGCATATAGTTGTATTTCATTCGTAGTGTTGCATGATTGTTCATATAGGACTTATTTGTTTGTGTTTTATGTGATTTCATATAGTTACATTTGCATGCATATTTAGCATGATCCCTTAAGATGAACTATGATATTTGATAAGTTGATATTGATTTGAGTGTGGTGATGACGAATAGAGGGATGTTTAAGTCTTAATGAATTGATTTGCATGCCAGAAACAAAAATTTTCACAAAGTCTTATTGGGTTGCTTTTGATCTAGATCATGATCATACTTGTTTGTTGTTGAGATTTAATCACTTGGTTATATTTAGAATTTGTGATATTCTCGTAATGACGTAAAAACACTGATTTTTTTTATCTGGAGAAAAACTTGGATTTCGTTGCTAGTTGTTGTAAGTCTAGGCATCAAATGGCTAGTAGCCGGCTCATATTTTTATGAGTAGTCTAGGGTTGAATGAGATGGAGCGAAATGCACTCATTCGGAAATTTCTGAAAAAAAGAGAAAAAAAAGAGAAAGAAAAAAGAAAAAAAAAAAAGAAGAAAAAGTACGTGTTTATGCATAATTGATCAAGAGTGAGCTCTTTAATACTCGAGTTATTAAGTTCTAGGGGACTTTGTTCCTAGTGACCTAAGGCTTTTATAGTCAGGGATCCGCTAACATAACGCTCGATACATAGGTATTATTGCATAAGTCTTTTGGGACCTCATTCATTGCACGGTCAAATAAGCATATTTGTTATGTGTCCAATAATAGCATGAACCCTTGTATAACTATAGTAGGAAGGAAGTGTTGTAAGTCATTATGCATTTAAGATCTATTATGTTTATAAACTTGAGATTGTTTTGATGAAAGATAAGTTATGGTTATTGATCTAGTTTCGAGAGTATATCTGTTAGGCATCCACATACGCACGTTCTGGTTTGTGAGTTATTTTCTGAGATTTATTCGAACTCTATTTTGAGTTATTGCATTCTTAGAGGCGTGGCTTATTCATTTGGTTATCTTTATTCTGAGGGGATCGATTACATTATCATTTAGTTGCATTCATGCATTAGGTTTATTTTATAGATTTGAGTCTGTTTATGCTTGAGGATAAACATCGATTCAAGTTTGGGGGTGTGTTAAGTGGATTTTATATATACTTGGAACGCTTCATTTCAGGCTTAAGTTGGTGTTCTGGACTCAAGTTATTGGTATTTTTGATGAAGTTTTGTGTTATTGCATTTCAGGCATCAGTTAAATGAAGAAAGGAGTTTTTTAAAGAAATATGCTCAAAATAGATCAGAATTTTAATCTTAGGCCATTCTCAAGTTGCAGAGAATCTCATTATCTTCGCGTGGGCAGTTGAATCACCTAATTCTGACGAGCAGAACTCAAGATATGGCCAAAAGAAGATTTGTCAGCAAAATTCCAGAATGTCAGCGCGGCCGCGCGCGCGCGGCCGCCCCTGGTTTCTGCCCCAGAATCCTGATTTTAGTCGAAATTGAAGATTTTGAGAGTCTTGGTCATCCTGGAGCCTATATATACGCATAAAAAGATGTTTTTAACAAGAAGGAGGTCTAGGAGAGCAATAAGAAGACCTAGAGAGCACGAGAAGGCTACGGAGAAGAAGACTCTTATTTTCTTCAATATAATTGATACTTGAATGCTTGTTTTCAATTTGTTCTTTAACCCTGATACTCTTATATTGTTTATTATCATGCTTTCATTGGAACCCATGATGATGATGAGTTCGATTATGAAATAATCGTTATCGTGGGGTTCTAACGGATTTACTTATGGATTTCTATAGTTAATTTGTTTCAATATCTTGGTGTGTGATGATTGATTGATATCCTAGTATTGGTTGTGCTTATTCGACTTATGTGCGTAGCTAGCATATAAGATAGCGTGTTAATCTCTATTGAAGCGAAAGTGAATATAGAGATTTAGAACTTGTCATGCTAGCATATGTTCATGTGTTATTATTATGCATGATTCATAGGTAATTTTAACCATCTTACTTGCCCTATGTAATCACGATTACAAACTTGCGCATTAAACCGTTATGTTTTCAATTATTATATACATATAAGGACTAAGCATAATTGGTCTCCATTCAACTTCTATCTCTTTTGTGGATGCTTGGTAGTAGGGTATTCGTACAACGAAAGTTAGCGTTTACTAGTTTCGTGTTATCTGATTAGTATCATCACCATTACATGCTAAGGTTAAGAACAAAAAGGCTATTGAATGAAGTATTTAATGAAGTTAGAATCCCATGTTTATCTCATATAATATACAACCCTCTTTACTCTCTTAGTTATAATTTTTAGTTTAACTCTTAGTTTAATCAAAACCCAATTTGTTATTTATCTTAGCATTGAATGATAACCATACATTGTTGCATAGGTGCATAGATTGAACTTAACCTAAACCAGTCTTTGTGGGAACGAATCTAATTTATATCTTATACTACTTGTGAACGGGTATAATATTGAAATAAGAAAATCATCTCAAATCTAGTTTCATCCTCCCAAAAGGATGTTACTATTGAAACAAGCTCCCAACCAGGATGTTATGGACACAAGTTCACCACAGACTTATGCCAGAAAGAAAAGATCTAAAACCCTTGGGGATGCACAGGGAACACACACAGTGCAAACTGGAGCTAAAGACTCAGTCACTGCACCATCTCAAAGTCAGCTTGATGTGGCTCCAGTAAATGTGGAGTTACAGCAAAAATCATTAATCATTGAAGCACCTGAAACACCAAATTTACCCACACACTCACTGGATGTAGACATTTTTCATACATCACTTCCAAATTCTCCATCTTTAAATCTCTTGGAGAAGCCAAAAATCCAAGCAAGTGAGCATCATCTTTTCGATGATTTGTTGGCTCACTTGCCAATTCTTTCTGAGTCTATTGAGACATTTGTGCCCAAATTTATATCAATCTGCACAGAGTCTACAATAGTCTTCACTCCAAACTCATTCATTTCTTTTATCCCGGTGGATATTATTCATCTGTCGAGTAGTAATTGTATCCCGACGGATGTGCCTAACAACAGTCATCCGTCGGCTAGCCAAACTACTATTCCGATGGATGTTCCTCATCCGTCGGTTCTCTCTGCATAACTTTAAATCCCAACAATTGTCACAAGTGCAGATGACCTAGTAGTACAATCACTCTTAGAACTGAGGGCAGGGAGTGAATTGAGTGAGAGGCTGGGTTGCTTCTAGGAAAAAGGAGAGGAAAGGAGTGAACCAATGCAGACCATTTCTTCAGGTCTGGAAAAAGTGAGTGAGAGGAGTCCCACCTTAGATGGTGAAGGTGAGGATGGGAAGCAAGGGGAGCCCTTGATGCAAGAACAGATAGATCATGAGAGAAATGCAGGTAAAGGAGAAATAAGGTTGGACATCATTGTTAGTGAGTCAATGAATGCCAATGATGCAGACAGAGAGAGATTATCTCAGCATGATCAAGCTGACATAGATTCTATCTCTTTGGATGCTGAGGCATTTACTCATCCTGTTCCAGCATATCAACTTTTGGGTAGACAGGGCAATGAAAATGCAGAGAAGATGCTAAACTTGGTGCATACCACTGAATCAATACAAAGAGCTAGGGATGCCATCACAGCCATGCCACCTAGAGCTGGTGATGATGTTGACTATGGTACTGGTGAGTCTGCAGATTTCTTTGGAGATGATGGTGATAGTGAAGAGCTCATGGATATAGGGGGAGAAAAAGGCCCCGGTTCTAGATCTGGACTACCTTCCTGGGTATTCTCCAAGGACTGTGATATTCAACATTTCAAGACCACTCTCATTCATCAAATTCAAGAGACACATAATGCTCTTCAATCTGCTACAAATGCTAGCACCAGGAATCTCTTACAGGAACATCTCAACTCTCTACACTTACATCAGATTCAAGGTCTTCAACACAACCAAGATATCACTTCCATCAAGATAGAGATTGACCAAGTCAAGAAAGATATCTCCGAAAGATTGGATGCTAAAATTCCAGATGCAACAATGCTTGACATCAAAAGACAACTAAGGAAGAGTTCTGATCTAGCCACTAAGGTGAATTCCCTGGATACAAGGCTGACTGCAATGGAAGCTTCTCTAACAGCTATTCATCTTTATCAAGCACAGAAAACTCAGTTACTGCAAAAGCTGGTGGTTGCACAAACCTCCACCTCCACTCTACTTGATGATAACATAAAGGGGAAGAAAGAATTAACAATTCAAGTCAGTCAAGCAGAGCCAACTAGTGAGGGGGAGTATATGGTAAATGTTCAAATCAGCCAAGTAATTGTTCCAGAAATTACTCTTCCAAAGCCACAAGTATTGGACAGCATTGATCTGATCCAAATAGTAACTTTTAAACTTGAGTCAAAGACAAATCCCAAGATGCTTGATGTTGCAGCTGTGGAGAAGGAATTAGATGATAAATGGAGGAGAATAGATATAGAAATTTAACAGAAATTTGGACTAATTCAGAAACCAGACAAAATCTTTAATCATCACTCTCAAGTCAAGCAGATTTCTGTAGATGAGATGAGTTTGAGTTATCTGGAAAAAGGCCAAACTTCTTGCATATAATCTCCAAAGGTAAATCTGGTCCTGAAGCCTAAAAGAAATTACTCAAAGTTCTCAGACAAAAATCCTATGGATATTGTGTATGAGACACCTAGGCCAGATGAGAAGAAGCTGTTGGCTAGGTCAATTGTATTTTTCAAAGATCCAGCTGATTCAGCACTTAAAAGAAGGATTGCCAAGATTTACAGAAATGGTAAGGAAATCTGTGTGGTGGCCGGACACCCTTAGTTTATAGAAGCTAAAAAGGAAGAGAAAGAAAGAATCAGGCAAGAAAAGAAGCAAGCTGCCCTAGATGCTAAGAAGCTCAAACAAAATAAGGAGCAAGCTGCTATCTTGGCCAAACTTCAAGCTGTGAAGACTACAACTGAGATTTCTGCACAACCATCTATGATTGCTGAACTTCAAGATCAGAAAATGCAACAGGAACCACAACAGAAAAGAAGATTCAGATACAAGCTTCATTCAAAGAGCAAATTGGACTTTAGTGATGAGGAAATGGAAGACTACATTCTTAAAAAGTCTACAACTTTAACTTAGACATCCAAGCCCTCAGTGGTACATGAAGAATTCAAGGTGGATCCAACTAAGAATTTTCATGGTGAGCCTATAATTCCAAAAGATGAGCCATTATACTGGGAAAGTCTACCAATTCCTGAGTTCAACTTACCTATCTTCAACAAGCCAAAGAAGACAAAGATAAGAGCTACCAAGAAAAGCAAGCCTGCACCTCTCAGAACCAAGATCCTAACCAAATCTAAATCTGCAGTCAACAAGGAAGATTTTTATACATCTGTGATATCAAGGAGTTTTCAGATTTAAACCTCTACTTGGATGAACTGGTAGAAGTAAGAGGAATTGATGCTCACAGACATCTTCCTGAAAGATTGGGGTTTAAGTATAAGGCAGGAAAAGAAAACACATGGCCTCTTCATAGGAGTCTAGAAGAAAGCCAATCTATACTAATAAAGATCTACTCATCTTTCAAAAAGAACTTTGGGTTCAATGTGACTGCAAGGAGATTGGTTCTGAAGAAGATTGAAGAGCTAAGGAGTAATAAAGCCAAAGATGGACTTCCAAAAACTCTATCAATTCCTTTCATTGGGAGAAGAGTTCATTTGAGGCCTTATTGGCTGATGGAATTCATGGATGATAAGGGAGTTAAAAGATTCTTCAGACTTGATGACCAATTGAGTATCTCTAGCAATGAGACTCTATTGGAAATGCATGAAATGCTGGATCTATCTGAAACTGATGAACTTGAATTCCACAGACAACTCCAGAATCAAATAGAGGAGAACAACAGGTTGCTTGGGAATACATTTAGACAATTAAGGAAATAGACATATCTGCTCAGACTAGAGGAGCACCTTGATAATAATTGTGAGAACTCTTTATACACTTTGCTTTGTTCAATTTTCAATAAATTTTGTAGCACTTATCAGTTTTATCTACTAATTTTTAATCTGTATTATTAGGGTGTTTTGTTATCATCAAGTTTCTCTTAATTTATGGCTACAGTTCCAGTAGACATAAATTGGGGGAGATTGTTAGGAATATGTTGTGAACTTGATGATAAGTTAACAAAACACTTTAGTAGATTTAACTTAGTGAATTTTGTAGCACTCGACGGATGATCTAATATAGTCCCGACGGATGAACCTTTTTAGTCCCGACGGATGACAGATTAACATCCATCGAGTGAGTAGCTTATGTAACAAATAAGTTTTGTAGCACAATTCTGCAAGCAACATTGTTTAGATTCTGCAGGAGTATATGAGTCATGTTGACTACTAGTGGATATACATAATAGGGTGACTAATTGTAAATATAAGATATCTTATAATTCTGTATAAATGAAATAGAGTCAAGTGACATAAAATGCTCCCGACGGATGGTTCACAAAGACTCCCTACGGATGATCAACAAAGCTCCCGACGGATGACAAGCATAGTCCCGACAGATAATCAAATTCAAATAGCTATTGACAGTGACAACACAGTCACATGCGTTGGGTGTTTGCAAAAAGAATGTGGCAGCCTGTTAAGCAGGAATTTGAGAACAAAGAAGCATTACCATTTCCATGCAATTGTGAAGATATTTAAAGATACTGGAATAGAGTAGTGAAGTAGCATGGAGTTAGACTAGATATGTTTTGTTTTATTATCTTTTCTTATTATCATGTAAACTTGGTGATATATAAACCAAGTGTAGCAAGTAGAATAAAAAACTAAGCAAGCCCATTTTCAGAGAAATATATCAAGCTGTATTCTGTAAGCATTTCTCTGTAGTTTAGTTGTTCAAACTTGTAAGCAGCTATGAGCTATTAAAAGCTTCACAGGGTTCTCATTTGATATATATATATATATATATATATATATATATCTGGTGGATACTTTCAAATCCACCAGAAAGTTTTAAAAACTTGTGTTTTATTACTTAGTGTCTTGATTCTTATCTCTCTTTTATTCCGCACCATTGCAACTTATTTACATGGACATGTTTGGGCCAATAAATGTCTTATCAATTTCATGGAACAAATATGCACCTGTGATGGTGGATGATTTCTCAAGATACACTTGGGTAGAATTTATGCACTCTAAAGATGAAATTCCACACATCATAATTGAGCACATCAAGAAGATAGAAAAACAGGCTGACGATCATAATTGTGTAAAGAGATTGAGAAGTGATAATGGAACATAATTCAGAAATGCAACATTGAGTGAGCAAAATGGGGTAGTTGAAAGAAAGAATAGAATATTGGTAGAAGCTGCTAGGACAATTTTGTAAAATGCCAAGTTGCCAACAAGTTTTTGAGAATAAGCTGTTAACACTGTATGCTATACTCAAAACAGATATCTCATTAACAAGGTTCATGGAAAATCACCTTGCTCAATCATGTCTAAAAGAAAGCCTATTGTAAAGCATCTTCATGTGTTTGGAAGCAAGTGTTACATTTTGAAAGACAACTCTGAATATGTGGGAAAATTTGACTCGAAGGTTTTTGAAACAATTTTTCTGGGATATTCATTGAAAAGAACTGCCTACAAGGTCTATGTATTTGATCAAAAGAAAATCATGGAAAACACATATATGACTTTTGATGATGACAAGTGTTTAGGCTTGGCATGCCTTGATGATAATGAAGCTGAAGCCCTTGCATTTGAAAACCTAAACATTAACAGTGATTCTGATGAAGAAGATGAAGTCAATGCATAACAAATGATGAACGAAGAAATACTGAACAAGAAAATCATGGAAATGGAAGATCATCTCAAATACCTGAATTTAATAGCACAAACTCAGGTGGAGAAAGAGAAGAAGAATCTACTAGTCATACCAATAATAAATAAAATAATGAAGGCACAAGTCAACAAACTCACACAAGGAAGTGGGATAGAAGTCACACTAGAGAAGCAATTATTGGTGATCCAACTACTGGTGTGAGAACTAGAAGTGCAACTGCTAATGAGTGCCTACATGCATGCTTTCTGTCCCAAGTGGAGCCTAAGAAAACTGAAGAAGCTCTAATGGATCCTGATTTGATATCTGCCATGCAGGAAGAACTGGATCAGTTTGAAAGAAACAAAGTTTGGGAGTTAGTTCCTGCACCAAAGAATAGAAGTGTAATTGGAATAAAATGGGTGTTTAGGAACAAAATGGATGAAAATGGTATAATTACCAGAAACAAGGCAAGGTTGGTTGCAAAAGGCTACTCACCGGAAGAAGGAATTGATTATGATGAAACTTTTGCTCTAGTAACAAGACTTGAAGCAATAAGGATTTTTCTAGCATTTGCTGCACATTTAAATTTCAAAGTGTATCAAATAGATGTCAAGAGTGCCTTCCTAAATGGTGAGCTAGAAGAAGAAGTTTATGTGCAACAACCACCTGGCTTTGAAGATCCAGAATTTCCAGATTTTGTGTACAAGTTACTCAAAGCTCTATACGGACTAAAGCAGGCACCTAGAGCTTGGTATAATACATTGTCATAATTCTTACTTAAACATGGTTTTACTAGAGGCACTATAGACAAGAGTCTCTTCTACAAGAAGCATGGTAATGATATGATCCTAGTTCAGATTTATGTGGATGATATCATCTTTGGTTCTACAAATGAAAAGTTTTGCCAAAGATTCTCCAGGCTTATGTAGAGTGAATATGAAATGAGTATGATGGGGGAATTAAGTTACTTTCTTGGACTTCAAGTCAGTCAAAGAAGTGATGGAATTTTCATCAGCCAAACTAAGTATGTCAAAGATTTATTGAAAAAGTTTGGTATGGTTGATTGTTCACCTGCATCTACACCCATGTCTACAGTAACAAAGTTGGATGAAGATAAAAAGGGCAAAAGTGTAGACATGTTTGCTACATGTCTGTGTGCAAGATTTCAAGCCAATCCAAAAGAATTACATGTGATGGCTGTAAAGCGGATTTTTAGATACTTAAAGGAGACTCCAAACTTGGGATTATGGTATCCTAAGGAAACTGGTTTTAAAGCTATTGGCTACACAGATACAGATTTTGCTGGATGCAGGGTTGACAGAAAGAGCACTAGTGGAAGCTGTCAATTTCTTGGTGAAAGACTTGTGTCCTGGTATAGCAAGAAATAACAATTTGTGTCAACTTCTACAGCAGAGGCTGAATACATAGCTACAGGAAGTTGTTGTGCTCAAGTGCTTTGGATTAGAAATCAGCTAATGGACTATGGTCTAGTGTTACACAAAATTCCAATTATGTGTGACAATACTAGTGCTATATCTATAGTGGCTAATCCAGTTAATCATTCTATAACAAAGCACATTGATGTAAGGTACCATTTTATTAGATAACATGCTTCAAATGGTACCATTGAGCTCATTTTTGTTCCAACAGAAAAATAAGTAGATGACATTTTTACTAAATCTTTGGATGAAGTAACTTTCACTAGACTTAAAGGTGAAATTGGAATGCTTAATTCTTCATCCTAAGGCAAGAACTCGACTAATGTTTTGCAGCAGATTAATATCTCGTAAATTAGAATTAATTTGATTTAATTGAAAATTAACTGAAATATGAATTATAAATATTTCAGAAATCTCTGCATATTTATTTTTCAAAAATGAAAATTCAGATTGGAATTTTTTTCCAATTCTAAGAAAACCGTCTAGATATTAATTTACATCCTTAATATGTAAAATTAACACAAGACAAAATTAAAGTGATCAAAGGTATATAAAGAACTAAGTTCTCGATAAGTCTAATTGACTTATCGACAAGTCATTTTAAGACTTCTCGAATGAGTTCTCGATAAGTTAATTTAATGACTTCTCGATAAGCTTTATAATCGATAAATCATTGTAGAATTCTCTAGTAGTGTTGACTCACAGAGTTCTCTACAAGTATAACTTTTAGACTTATAAATAACTCAGAACTGAAATAATTTAATAAATTATTTTGGTAAAATATTTTTGGCAAATTTATTCTGATTTTATTATGATTTATTCAAATAAAAATTGGAAACAATTCAGTCCATTGTGGATAAACTGGGTATTTATTTGACATCTCGAAAAATTCATTTTTAGTTCTCTACAAGAATAAATAAAATGACTTATCGATATGTTTTTCACATCTCAAAATGACTTCTCGATAAGTATACTCCAAACATCTATTTTTGACTTCTCGACAAGTCATTTGCTTTTACTTTAAATACCCAGACATCTCGATACATATACATACTTACACCTTCGAGAACTCTAAGTGGCCTAGTTTTTCAATCCAAAACCGATTTCTCTCTCGGTTCAACTCCGTTCTCACTAATTTTTCTTACCCATTAAACTTCATACTCATAACAATGGCAGCCAACAATATTGTACCCTTCATCCCAAAGGAGACTAACTTCCTTGCATTCTTAGATGCAAACCAAGCACCTGAAACTTTCAAAAGTATTGTCAAGTTCTTGTCTGAGACTTACTTTGTAGGGGCTCTTGCTGCTAATCCTGTGCTTTACTTGGATGTATTAGGGAATTTTTGGAACACAGCAGTAACAAGGACAATTGTGCATGAGAACCAGGCTGTATTAATTGTAATAAATTGCACAATCAAGGGAAAACATGTGGAGATCTTTGAGGATGATGTCAATATAGCATTAGGAATACCTGCTGACAAACTGGTGGAGGCTCCAACTCAGTATGAGCTGTATGAATTCATGGACTTCATCAACTATTCTGAGAAGATCAATTTGTCAAGCATGAACAAGAAGCACCTGAGGAGAGAATGGTCCTGCATGTTTGATTCAGTGATAAGGGCTTTCACTTGCAGGAAGTCAGGGTTTGATAACATATCTAGTGTTGTCCAGAAGTTGGTCTACTCAATGGCTCACAAGAAACAGCTCAATGTAGGACACTACATATTGGAGGAATTGAGCATCAGGCTAACCATGCCATTGGAGTCAAGAGGTAAGGAAATTTTTCTTTCTAGATTCATTATGTCTATTTTAAACTATAAAGTGAATGACATACATTTGATAAATGGTGTAGATAGATTACAAACAGGAAATTGTAAGCAAGTGTCCAAAATTTTATTTGGATCACTTATTACTAAGAATAAGGTTCCAGTGGGTCTTAAGTTAACACCTTTCATGATTGAAAGATTTAAGACCTACCATTATCTTATGCCTGACATGAGGGCTAATTCTCAATCTAGTACAGCAATGGTCCCTGAACCTGTGGAAGTACAAACACAGGAACACCAACAGGGACCTTCCAATGCTGAAACCCTTTCTTCTAACAACACTTGAATCCAATTCTCAAGTGCAAGCTCATTCAAGTGACTTGGTTCAAGAAACCTTGCTCACCAACCAGAAATCACAATTACTTGGTGAGAGGCTACATGATGGGGTAAACCTTGATGACACCAACACAAATATGGGGGATTCATCAGTTTTTACAAAAGACCCCATGGAAATCATAAATGCACCTTCATGTGTAAATCAGACTTCATAGACTGTTAGGTTTGAGGGTAGTACGCTTAAGGGGAGCTATCTAAATCCTCTCCAATTCAATTGGAGGTTCTTGTTCAAGAAACCACTCCCCTCAAAACCCTAGCAGAAATTGCAATAATGGTTGATGCTAGAAGTATAATTGTCAATGATCCTGCTATGAGAGAGGCAAGTTTATCACATTCATGTAATAGTGCTTTGTAAGAAGCACAAGGGTTTGAGACTAGTGCACATGACAGTAACCCAGTCAAATCCCCTCCAATTCAATTGGAGGTTCTCACTATGTGTGAGAAACAACAACTTGTCATGACCACAAAGCAATCTATGAGTAAAACTGTGACCTCGGTCACAGGTGCTTCTGACCTTCAACCCTCAACCTCTCAATCTCAACAACCTCACCTAATCTCCCAATGGCTCTAAGAAACTGCAGATCAACCTTCAACCATTGAAGATCTTATAATTGATCATCTTGGAGGCCTTGCACAAATATCACAACAACTACTCATATCCAACATGTCAAACCAGGACTACCAAGCTACAATGCTCACCTACCAGGCTGATGTTAAAGAAAATCAAGCTAAATTATTGATGAAGCTGGTGAGGATGCCAACTGTGACAAATGGCTGGATAAGGAGTTTGCTATTGAAATGGATGTTGTACTAGCCCAATTCAGGGAAGAATATCTGTAACACCCCCAGATCCGGGGTCGGGGATCCGGGTTGTCACGAGATCCATTTCCCTTAATAACACCCAATCTTAATACACAATCAACTACTCTGTACTGTGACCCCACAATAAACACACACCACACGTTATAGTCTCAGAGATGAACATCCACAAATAATCACAAGTCGTTTTATTCCACAATTATAAGTCAATACACCTTAAAAGGGTTCTGAATAAATTTACATTTCTTTGCCATTATTACAATTCATAAGTATACATAAATCTGGTACATCAAAAGTTGAAGCCTAGTCTATTGGTAGTTCCCTACCTCAGCTACAGTGACTTCAATGCCTATAGGAAGCTGCGGAACGCTTCCTATCCGCTCGCGAATTGGGAGCTTGGTCCTGTTCATCTTATCTATCTGATGTTGTGTGATGAAAGAAGAAAGCAAGGGTGAGCAGCAAGCCCACCAAAATAATATGTATAATGATTAACAATATATGAGTCTACTCATAATACTCATGAAAGTCTTGGTCAAAAGAAATGAACCAAGTTGATAACTTAATGCGATGAAGTCGCAAAATATTCAGTATATATATATATACATATATACTTTTCAAAATATTGGAAGTCCTCTTCCATGCATAATATACACAAAATCCCAGTGTATAACTGTATATAAAAAAATATCGTTGCAAGGTGATCTCATATATCTAACCTTGTCTCAACGTTTTTCTGAAAATCTTTGTCATACATAAGACAATTATTAATTAGATATAAGTTTAAAAGATGAAGTTACCAAATACTTCACTACACTTATATCATTCCCAAATACTACTTGAACTACCACCGTTCAAGTTACAATCAATTTCAAAAGTTCATCCCACTGATGAGACCACAAGATAAGACTTGAATAGATTCAATCTTGGAAATATTATTGAATGAAAAAGTTATGAGATACTTTCTTTAGTCCCGATATATATATATCCACACATATATACCCCTTTAAACATTTCCTGGAACCTCTGTTATGTAAAGTATGAACAGAGTTTGAAACATCCAATGAATTTTGGGAAAGGAAAAGAATTTTGGCATAAACCCGATATCTTGCTGATCAGGCAAAGATACCAATAAGTAACCTTTTCTACTGTAGATGGATGAATTCCTCACCGGTCATCACCCTGGCCGCATTAGGACCTCGCGCTCGACCGTACCCCGGTCCCTCACGCGTTGATGGACTGCCACCCAGCCACTTACACAATAATAGACCGTACCCCGGCCTGTCGCTTATGCCGACTCAATGAGATGGGCTTACTTCCCGAACGTTGGGCAAGTAATCAATTCATTTACCAAATCTGCAACCTCGTTGCGAATATAAAATACACCACAGAGCCGGATTCCCCAGGTTTTGAGCGAGTATTTAAATCCCCTTTAAAAGGAAGATCTTAAATATAAAAATGAGTTTTGGGATCCGCTCTGACTTTTAAAAATCATTTTGAAGACTCGAAAACACTTTAAAGAGTGTTTGGAGTAAGGCTGATTTAATGAATTAAATCAGTCCCCAGAATATTAGAAAATATCTGAATATTATTAATTAAATAATATTCCCATAAAGAATAATCTTTATAAAATAATTGAAGTAGAAGTATTAAAACTTATACTTGAAACGAGTATTAAATAACCAAAGATGTACTTATATGAAAGTATTATCTTTATTTGAATAATCGAAAATAAGTTTGATTATTGACATCTTATTCTTTAATAAAATAAAGAATATAACTCAGCAAATAATCGGAGTCATAGATCCTCAAATGAATATTCAAATAATATTCAATAAATAAAATAAAAGAGTCATAAGCCCTCGAATAATATTCGAAATAATATTCAGATAAATAAATAAAAGGAGTCATAAGTCCTCGAATAATATTCGAAATAATATTCAAATATAAAATAGAGTTTAAAGTTATCGAATAAATCTTATTCGATTAATAGTTTGGAAAACTATAACCATATATATATAAATATATATATAAATAAATATCCATATCCATATATATAAAATCTACTCGGGATCCTCGACTCCCGGTTTTTGAAAACATTTTCACCTTTGAGTCCCTATACTAAGGGTATATGCAAGATACAACTATCCTCTAGCATAGGTATTATCAAATAAACCAACAGATATATATCTCAAGAATATAAAACAGGCATGCATATATACCATATCACATGCTACAATATATCGCAACATTTGCTAAATAACAATCATGCAATATCACAAGATAATGCATAAACATACATTTACATCACAACAACAGTGTATCGGATAGAATACTTGCCTGAGCGACTTGGGGTGATAAAAGGCTCGGGACGAGTCTGGTAACCTATAAATAACAAGTAAGTTGGAATTAAACCAAAATCACTTGTAAATCTATACTTTAACTAACTTAGACTCTAACGCTTGTTTTGCGCTTACCGATTTGCTTAAGTCACTCGGGTACCCTCGGCTCCACCATTTTTAATAATTTAACCTTTACGAGTTTTAAAGTGATTCCTTCGCGAATGACTTACCAACTGCCTAACACACTTACCATAAATGTTTCACACATTAATTAACCCTTTTTGGTCTTTAACCTACATTCCAAAGTAAGGCGAGGGAAAAAGTTTCGTTCGCGAAATGCCGTTACTTGAAACGGTCGTTTCTCCTAAACCGTAAATCGGAATCGAACGAACTACATATCAAAACGAAGCTCGTAACATGAGCTATCTAAACATGGCAGTGGTCACAATCTAGCAGGGGGTTCTCGGGTCCTAATGCTATGCACAAAAACAGTCCAAAGAAAATCGGACGTTACGACGGCTATGTTTACGCGATTTCCAATATTTTAAACCATTCAAACCCATTCCAAATCAACCCCAAATCCAACCTCAAATCCATCATACAACAAACATCCATCCTTATCACATCATAAAAACCCCAACCAATTTAATTTAATCATTCATACTTATGCCTAAACTTAACTTTAATCATACTTAAGTTCTTTTAATCAAAACCACAACATTTACCATTTATACTTATTCCTCACATGAACTAAAAGCTTTACTTAGGTTCTTTAACTAATTACCAAGATTTACAACTCCAACAATGCAACAAAACCAACTAATCTCTACAACTCAACCAAACTTCAACCAATCAAGCATCATGCTTCACATATGCTATATCAAACACATTCAATCCTAATTACTCAAAACTAAAGCTAGGGTTTGTAGTTTATACCTTCCTTGGAGAGTGGAGAATCAAGAGGATGGCTTGGAATCACCTTTAAAGCCCTTATCCAAGCTTAATCTAAACAAAACTTCAAGAACACAAATTTTAGTTCTTGAAAACACTATTCACCATCTTCTTTGATGATTTATAGAAAAAGATTGGCTTGGAATTAGAAGCTTAAACTTATAGGAAGTATGTAACTTAACTAGGAGAAGCTAGGATAATTACCTTGGAAAATAACAAGTGGAGGAGCTTGGACTTTCAAAATTTAAGAAAACCACCCGAGAGCTTCATGAAGAATGGAGGATTTTGTGTTTTGTTTGATGAAAATGAAATGATTTGCTTGGTTGATTGATTTTTGTATTTGATTTAGCAAATTACTACCTTGCCCTTGAATTTGTGTGGTCCTTATTCAACCACACCCCCTTCCTTCCCATGTCATGCTTACCTCATCCTCATGATGTCATCCTTCCTTCCTTGTCTTCTTTCTATTGGTTGGATGACATCATTCCCATTAATCCCTTTGATTAACTTCCTAATCGTTTGCCTAATGACCGCTGATCTGTTATACGGTTCGCTTATCTTTCGTTCTCGTTTATCGTTTGAGGGATCATACCCGGGATCTTATTACTTAGGTTCCCTTAACCTTTCTCAATATATTATATTCCTTTTATGATCCTCTCCTATAATCCTTTAATTTCAATCCTTTTTATCCTGTTACCTTATACTCAATTCTCTCCGTATCTTGTGGATTTCCGGGAAAAATCAAAGTGTTCGGAATTGGATTCTGACGATCTTTACATACACTTATATACCACATAGAGTACTAATAATATCCCATAAGATCAATAACAGAACCCCTACATAGCGTGACATGAAAAGTTTTCTCGTTCAGCAAAAACACTATTCATAAGGGTTTCAAAATTTCTCAAAAATTGGGGTTATTACAGTCTCCCCTCCTTAAAAGGATTCCGTCCCGGAATCAGATAGAAAACAAATGGGGATACTTTCTTAGCATTACACTTTCTAACTCTCGAGTCAATTTTCCCACATTGTGGTTCTACCACCAAACTCTGCCTAGTTTGATAATCCTTCTCCTAAGCACTTGTTCCTTTTCACTCTATAACCCTTTCTGGTTGCTCCATATAGGTTACGTCGGGTTGCATATCTATGCGCTCATATGCCTCTATTTGTCTGGCATCTGAATTACACTTCCTTAACATTGATACGTGGAACACGTTATAACTTGCTACATATTCGGGGTTAGGGCTAGCTTATATGCTAACTTCCCAAACGTCTTAATATATCCAAGGGTCCAACAAATTGTAGACTTAGCTTTCCTTTCTTTCCGAACCTCATCAATCCTTTCCAAGGGATACCTATAACATTACTAGGTCCCCTATTTCATACTCTTTATCCTTTCGTGTCAAATCAACATACTTATCATGTCCATCTTGGGCTACTACCAGCCGTCCTCTGATTAGATCTATCATATCCTTGGTCCTTTGGACTACTGCGGGTCCGAGCATCTTGCACTCTACAACTTCATCCTAACATAAGGGAGATCGACATTATCTTCCCTCAAGGATCTCATAAGGCGACATCTCGATAATGACATATGATCTATTGTCGTAAGATAACTCAATCCGAATTAAGTGATCATTCCAAATTCTTTCAAGTCTATTGCACAGACTCTCATTATAGCTTTTATCATTAGAGCTTCTGCTTCTCAATACCCATTCTTTTCCAGTTCGTAATCGCTACTACCTTCCGTTCCTAATATTATACTGGTTATACTTTTGCTCGTTAGCGTTCTATAACCTTTTAATAACCACGTCAACCTTAGTATCACGAATGTGTTCCCATTCCGCATACTACCACCACTTTATTACTCCTTTTTCAGTTGTTTCTATTTTCCAAAATTTGATCAATCAAATAGAAGTAAAGGAATTTGTTGAGAGATCACTATGATCATGAACACTTGTTATATTGCATAGTTAGTACAGAAGGTGGCCAGCCTTTAGTACTTGACAAGCAATTAAACAATAGCTGGTATCCTACTCGGCTTCTATCACACAGATAGATAGTCATTCGGCAATACCTCCCCATTTGGAAGGGTTGTTCTTCTCAGCTTACATGAAATGAAAAGAAGAGAAAAGAACGAACTGAAGAGAATTGTATATATGAAAAAAATATACTGCCACAAAATATCTGGCTTGGAACCTACCTCTGAACTATAGAGGTTTGTCATAGGAGAACAAAACATATACGTATTTATATCAGCATCAAGCATTATAGCCTCGTATTTCCCATGCCTAAATATTTTCGCTATCCCGTCCATCATTCTATGGACCCACACTCTTCCTTGAGCTTATACATAATCACCTTTGAAACTCCCTCGACATCGAAAATCGAATCTGGGATCTCATTCTAGACATCATCGTTACTTGAATTCTATGCTTGCACCGCAACCTTCCTCGTATAATAATACGACTCTCTATTGATAAGAAAGAATAATTATTCACTAGGTAGATACTCTACTTAATTAGTCTATCAATGATAACTTATACACTACCACTACCCGATTAGTGGTACTCAATCTCAACACCCATTCCAATACAACTCTCACGGTTGTAATCAGCTCATTAATCGCAGAATCATTACTGCCTTACTATGGTCCACCACTGACCTACTGTAGTCATTCATTTTCCATGAAGTCTTAATAACTAACCATACGGAGTCCATACATCTCGTATCTAATTCTCCTAAGGAGTTAACATAACCACCAATCACAATTCATGAAGAACACTCCAAACTCTGACGTACTTTCATGACATGAAGCAGATAAAATTTGCAGAAGAGTTTCGCTCAAAGCAACGATAGCAGGTTAATACCATTCTTAATCATATGCCTTCAATAGAAGACTTAACTCAAAGGTTTGTTTAGTCCTTTTTGAACTATGGTCCTGGCTTATCTCAAGATAGTATCTTCTGAGATAGATAGCCCGCTCATGGCGATTACACGAATTAAACCTTTACTAACTACTATTACGGTTGGGTATTGCACAGTCATCAGAAGGAATGTCAATCTTCCAAACCATAATACAACCTTCACAGTTTTAACCATCATCACTGTATTCCTTTGGCACAAGTGCCTATAATTATCCTCTTACCTTTAAAGTGTCGGCCACCTCTTTGGCCTTTCCTGATAGTACAATTTCCTTACAGTCAATGTCATTTTAACCACCTCCAAATAATTTTTCTACCTTATTTCAATCACAACTTATGTGAAAATGCTTTCCTTAAAATCTGATGAGTAAAAAAAAAATCACCATTTTTTTTCCATAAGTTATTGCCTCAGTCTTTAGAGGTTAATCACTGTCACGACTGACTCTCAATCATACTTAGAACATCTTTTATCTTAAGTCCTAATTGCCCTGAATAATTTCGACCTTTACTGGTTCGATCCATACTTTCTCGTGGTTTAACACGTGCCCCACTTGGCATCATTATAATTACGTCATATTTCCTTTATCCACATTTCTATTCTTGAGAATTTTGAATATTACCTTTTTCCTTATAAAACCTCTAAGGTTATCCTTCAATCGTTCCTCCTGTATTCCCTAGATACAGGGCATATCACAATACCATTTACTAATAGTAGAACCATTGTCTATATACTTCTGCAAAATTTCTCCACTGATTCTTAAAGGTTGTTGTTACCTTAACCCTTTCCCAATCATACTGTCAAAACTCATACTGTCCCTATTAAGGGTGACATGCCAACCTTTATGCAGTCCCCTAGGATTCATTTTAAGTTACCAATGTTCTATCCTTAATTCCACCTTTAAAAGGTACCTGCATCCTTCCATGGATAAATCAAGTCATGTATCCCTGATAAGGGTGTCTTATTCAATCATTCCCACCTCGATAGTATATGCCTAATTTCACAATAACATCTGTATTCAAAATGGGGTCAATAAATATGGCCTCCAAAAGATAACAATGGTTATCCGCTTGTCTTGCCTAATTTGGTAACGATAACAAGGATGTTCTGGAAGATATTGGTCGTGTTCAACGTGAACTTCTTCTTAATAATTCCTTATTTACTTTTGTTGTTTATCTCAACAGTCACCTCAATGTTGGGATATCTTTCATACCCGGCGTCTCCCTTTCTGGGTATCATGCCACCGGTCTTACACTTCACATTCTTGAAGGTCACTTCCTTCATCCAATTTTCCTAGTTTCTTACTTCCTCAAACTATGGCTCTCATCTAAGTTCTCATCCTTACGCTCTTGAACTTTTGGAACCCAAATTCTATAGGAATACCTCATTATTCCCTTATCATCTTTCTCGATATTAATCTTTTATCTAATTGTTGGCTCCCTGCCTTCATTCATTATTTTCTCCTGGCACAATCTGATTTTTTTTTCCAATAACTCGGGCTGCATTGAGATCTCAAAAAGCTTTTCAGTTCCGGTTCCGGTTACCTTTACTTCTATTTCCATTCTCTCAAAATCCCTTATAAACTCTCCAAAGGACATCATCATCATGAGTCTCTCCTTTTTACTAAGGGCATCAGCCACCATATTGGCTTTCCCCGAATGATAAAGAATCTCCCAATCATTATTCTTGATTAGCTCTAACTGCCTCCTCTGGCATATGTTGAGCTCTTTCTACGTGAAAATGTACTAGAGCACTTATGTCTTAGGTAATTCTTGCACTTCTCTCCATACAAGTAGTGCCTCCAATCTTTAGGGTAAAACTATTACCACGAGCCTAAGCTCATGGGCGGGGATATCGAATTTCATATTACCTTAATTGTCTTGACACAGACGCGATTATCTTGCTGTGCTAAGAAGCACCCTAATTCCTTATGCTAAGCGTCACTTACAAATCACAAAATCTCCTTTTTCCATCCGGCAACGCCAACATAGGGGCCGTCACCAACCTTTGCTTCAGTTCTTAAAAGCTGTTCTCGCATTTCTCTGTCTATTCGAACTTCTCAGTCTTATGAGTAAGCCACGTTAAAGGGGTTACTATCTTTACAAACTTGAACGAACCTCCGGTAGTGACCGGCCAATCCTACCTCTGGGAGTCGACCAAACCATGGTCATCAATTCATCAGTGGTCCTTTATCCAATCCTGTCAGGATCCTCCTTGGGATCCTCAACAACTATCCCTTCTAGGACAACCTCCTCAACCGCTAAATCCTCAATATCAACATCATCCGGTCCTGCATTAGGACACTCTATCGGATCCAAAATCCGATCTCCAATTAGTAATAAAATATCCTCGCGATGTTGCTCCTCAACCTCAGGGTTCGGAGTCCCGCTACCATATACGATAACGAACTACGCTCCTATCGCTACATTTATAAGGGTTCCCATAAGGGTTTTAACTGTCAGTACTACGTTAGGTAGCCCAACTATGAGCTTGGCAAGAGTTCTTATTATCTTAGTGAACTTATTATCTTAACGTCCCATCATCTCTGAGGTTTATAACGCTTAGCTCTGATACCATTTCTGTAACACCCCCAGATCCGGGGTCGGGGATCCGGGTTGTCACGAGATCCATTTCCCTTAATAACACCCAATCTTAATACACAATCAACTACTCTGTACTGTGACCCCACAATAAACACACACCACACGTTATAGTCTCAGAGATGAACATCCACAAATAATCACAAGTCGTTTTATTCCACAATTATAAGTCAATACACCTTAAAAGGGTTCTGAATAAATTTACATTTCTTTGCCATTATTACAATTCATAAGTATACATAAATCTGGTACATCAAAAGTTGAAGCCTAGTCTATTGGTAGTTCCCTACCTCAGCTACAGTGACTTCAATGCCTATAGGAAGCTGCGGAACGCTTCCTATCCGCTCGCGAATTGGGAGCTTGGTCCTGTTCATCTTATCTATCTGATGTTGTGTGATGAAAGAAGAAAGCAAGGGTGAGCAGCAAGCCCACCAAAATAATATGTATAATGATTAACAATATATGAGTCTACTCATAATACTCATGAAAGTCTTGGTCAAAAGAAATGAACCAAGTTGATAACTTAATACGATGAAGTCGCAAAATATTCAGTATATATATATATATACATATATACTTTTCAAAATATTGGAAGTCCTCTTCCATGCATAATATACACAAAATCCCAGTGTATAACTGTATATAAAAAAATATCGTTGCAAGGTGATCTCATATATCTAACCTTGTCTCAACGTTTTTCTGAAAATCTTTGTCATACATAAGACAATTATTAATTAGATATAAGTTTAAAAGATGAAGTTACCAAATACTTCACTACACTTATATCATTCCCAAATACTACTTGAACTACCACCGTTCAAGTTACAATCAATTTCAAAAGTTCATCCCACTGATGAGACCACAAGATAAGACTTGAATAGATTCAATCTTGGAAATATTATTGAATGAAAAAGTTATGAGATACTTTCTTTAGTCCCGATATATATATATCCACACATATATACCCCTTTAAACATTTCCTGGAACCTCTGTTATGTAAAGTATGAACAGAGTTTGAAACATCCAATGAATTTTGGGAAAGGAAAAGAATTTTGGCATAAACCCGATATCTTGCTGATCAGGCAAAGATACCAATAAGTAACCTTTTCTACTGTAGATGGATGAATTCCTCACCGGTCATCACCCTGGCCGCATTAGGACCTCGCGCTCGACCGTACCCCGGTCCCTCACGCGTTGATGGACTGCCACCCAGCCACTTACACAATAATAGACCGTACCCCGGCCTGTCGCTTATGCCGACTCAATGAGATGGGCTTACTTCCCGAACGTTGGGCAAGTAATCAATTCATTTACCAAATCTGCAACCTCGTTGCGAATATAAAATACACCACAGAGCCGGATTCCCCAGGTTTTGAGCGAGTATTTAAATCCCCTTTAAAAGGAAGATCTTAAATATAAAAATGAGTTTTGGGATCCGCTCTGACTTTTAAAAATTATTTTGAAGACTCGAAAACACTTTAAAGAGTGTTTGGAGTAAGGCTGATTTAATGAATTAAATCAGTCCCCAGAATATTAGAAAATATCTGAATATTATTAATTAAATAATATTCCCATAAAGAATAATCTTTATAAAATAATTGAAGTAGAAGTATTAAAACTTATACTTGAAACGAGTATTAAATAACCAAAGATGTACTTATATGAAAGTATTATCTTTATTTGAATAATCGAAAATAAGTTTGATTATTGACATCTTATTCTTTAATAAAATAAAGAATATAACTCAGCAAATAATCGGAGTCATAGATCCTCAAATGAATATTCAAATAATATTCAATAAATAAAATAAAAGAGTCATAAGCCCTCGAATAATATTCGAAATAATATTCAGATAAATAAATAAAAGGAGTCATAAGTCCTCGAATAATATTCGAAATAATATTCAAATATAAAATAGAGTTTAAAGTTATCGAATAAATCTTATTCGATTAATAGTTTGGAAAACTATAACCATATATATATAAATATATATATAAATAAATATCCATATCCATATATATAAAATCTACTCGGGATCCTCGACTCCCGGTTTTTGAAAACATTTTCACCTTTGAGTCCCTATACTAAGGGTATATGCAAGATACAACTATCCTCTAGCATAGGTATTATCAAATAAACCAACAGATATATATCTCAAGAATATAAAACAGGCATGCATATATACCATATCACATGCTACAATATATCGCAACATTTGCTAAATAACAATCATGCAATATCACAAGATAATGCATAAACATACATTTACATCACAACAACAGTGTATCGGATAGAATACTTGCCTGAGCGACTTGGGGTGATAAAAGGCTCGGGACGAGTCTGGTAACCTATAAATAACAAGTAAGTTGGAATTAAACCAAAATCACTTGTAAATCTATACTTTAACTAACTTAGACTCTAACGCTTGTTTTGCGCTTACCGATTTGCTTAAGTCACTCGGGTACCCTCGGCTCCACCATTTTTAATAATTTAACCTTTACGAGTTTTAAAGTGATTCCTTCGCGAATGACTTACCAACTGCCTAACACACTTACCATAAATGTTTCACACATTAATTAACCCTTTTTGGTCTTTAACCTACATTCCAAAGTAAGGCGAGGGAAAAAGTTTCGTTCGCGAAACGCCGTTACTTGAAACGGTCGTTTCTCCTAAACCGTAAATCGGAATCGAACGAACTACATATCAAAACGAAGCTCGTAACATGAGCTATCTAAACATGGCAGTGGTCACAATCTAGCAGGGGGTTCTCGGGTCCTAATGCTATGCACAAAAACAGTCCAAAGAAAATCGGACGTTACGACGGCTATGTTTACGCGATTTCCAATATTTTAAACCATTCAAACCCATTCCAAATCAACCCCAAATCCAACCTCAAATCCATCATACAACAAACATCCATCCTTATCACATCATAACAACCCCAACCAATTTAATTTAATCATTCATACTTATGCCTAAACTTAACTTTAATCATACTTAAGTTCTTTTAATCAAAACCACAACATTTACCATTTATACTTATTCCTCACATGAACTAAAAGCTTTACTTAGGTTCTTTAACTAATTACCAAGATTTACAACTCCAACAATGCAACAAAACCAACTAATCTCTACAACTCAACCAAACTTCAACCAATCAAGCATCATGCTTCACATATGCTATATCAAACACATTCAATCCTAATTACTCAAAACTAAAGCTAGGGTTTGTAGTTTATACCTTCCTTGGAGAGTGGAGAATCAAGAGGATGGCTTGGAATCACCTTTAAAGCCCTTATCCAAGCTTAATCTAAACAAAACTTCAAGAACACAAATTTTAGTTCTTGAAAACACTATTCACCATCTTCTTTGATGATTTATAGAAAAAGATTGGCTTGGAATTAGAAGCTTAAACTTATAGGAAGTATGTAACTTAACTAGGAGAAGCTAGGATAATTACCTTGGAAAATAACAAGTGGAGGAGCTTGGACTTTCAAAATTTAAGAAAACCACCCGAGAGCTTCATGAAGAATGGAGGATTTTGTGTTTTGTTTGATGAAAATGAAATGATTTGCTTGGTTGATTGATTTTTGTATTTGATTTAGCAAATTACTACCTTGCCCTTGAATTTGTGTGGTCCTTATTCAACCACACCGCCTTCCTTCCCATGTCATGCTTACCTCATCCTCATGATGTCATCCTTCCTTCCTTGTCTTCTTTCTATTGGTTGGATGACATCATTCCCATTAATCCCTTTGATTAACTTCCTAATCGTTTGCCTAATGACCGCTGATCTGTTATACGGTTCGCTTATCTTTCGTTCTCGTTTATCGTTTGAGGGATCATACCCGGGATCTTATTACTTAGGTTCCCTTAACCTTTCTCAATATATTATATTCCTTTTATGATCCTCTCCTATAATCCTTTAATTTTAATCCTTTTTATCCTGTTACCTTATACTCAATTCTCTCCGTATCTTGTGGATTTCCGGGAAAAATCAAAGTGTTCGGAATTGGATTCTGACGATCTTTACATACACTTATATACCACATAGAGTACTAATAATATCCCATAAGATCAATAACAGAACCCCTACATAGCGTGACATGAAAAGTTTTCTCGTTCAGCAAAAACACTATTCATAAGGGTTTCAAAATTTCTCAAAAATTGGGGTTATTACAATATCTTACCATCCTGGGGAGCAATGCTAGATCCTTAACACCACAGGAGGTAGATGATGCAGTGAATGAGGTATATAAGGCTCAAATTAAGGCTTTCCATAACTTTGGAAAAGCACTTCAGATTACTCTCACCTGGCATCAAGACAAGATTATGAAGATGGTTAGAGAAAAGATGGATCAAATCATTCCCTCTCAGACTGAGATCAAGAAGCAATTCAAAACTTTTTCAGAACAAATGTCTAGGTATAATCTCAGTGGGATTGACAAGAGTGCTACACAACTGAAGGATTCTTTTGTAGCTTTGCACAAGGTAGTTCAAGATCACATCACAAACTCCAATGACACAAGGTGGAAGCTGGATCAAATGCACACTGCAAGATACACTCCTTCTCCTTTGGTTGTTGATGAAATTCAGAACCATGTGCAAGCTTCATTTGGACCATCTACTTCTGTCTCTACTTCAGGCTCATCTTTTCAAGACTTTTAAGATCTCAAAGCACAAGTTGCTTCACTAGAGACCTCAAATGCTTCTTTAAATGCTCAAGTCCAAGCTTTGACCTCTCTCATCAAGAGTCAACAATCAAATATCAAGACCCTGGTGGACTCTCATAATCATCTCCAAATGCAGAATTCTGTTGCTTTGGGAGCCATCATGAGGAAGCTCAACATACCATTTCCCTCTCTACCTGAAGAAATAAGGCCAGAATTACCAACTCCCCTACTCATGCCTGTCACCAGGACTAAGGGGGAGATTGAGGCTAGGATTCAACAATCTAGGGATGCTAAAGCTAAATCTAAAGAGCCTATTCAGGTTGGTCAAAGCTCTTCAAGTGTCCAAGTTGATGTTGGAAAAGAAAGACTTTTAAAGGCTGTAGAAGGACCCAATGAAGACCAGGAATTCAGTGAACTTCTTGCAGTACTAAGAATGTCTCTTCAAAACAACTACATGACCTACAAGAAAGCTTTGGCCAAGAACATCAACTTCATCAGGGCAATGGTTGTGAGAATTGATAACTTCTTGGAGAAAAGGATTGTTGTGAACATTAATGATGGTGGTGTGGACAGATATCTTCAGGTGTCTCTTCCAAATCTTAAAACCTTAAGATCTGAACTGGATGTAATGATTGACAAAGTAAATCCAGTTATTCAAGAAGACACCCAACTTCTCCATGAGCTCAAAAATGCACAGACAACAGCTTTTCCAAGAAGCCTATCTATATCCACACAAAGGGGTAGTCTACAGCTGTCCAACAACCAAACAATGAAATCATCTCCTTGTTCCCAAACACTGTGTCAAATTAAATATGAGGCTGATAATGACCTTGCAGTCTGATCTAAAGTACAAAAGGAGCAAGAAGCATGAGGATGTTGAGATGATAAAGATTTTAGACAGATAGCTTATAAATGTTGACACCATGTTGCCAAATACTCAATACAATCTAAGAAATGATAAGGATGATGATGAGCAGAAGGATGATAAACAAAAACCTTCTGGCTCAAATCTAAGTCAATCTTCAAAAGCAACTGGCGAGATGAGAAGAAGGAAGGTGACAAGATTAGAGGAGAAGAAAAGAAAAGCAAGAAAAGACATGATGGCTCAGAACCTCAACAAACCCTAAAAATCCAAACAACTCAAGCTCAACCTTCAAAGCCAACAAAATCCAACATCAAACCACCTCAAACCTCTAAGCCTAAATTCCTATACAAACAAACTGCCAACCCCCTTCTAAAAGTACCAATCACCTCTAGCCAAACATCTCTCAAGAAAATCATAAACCTACCTTCTGTAAAGCCATCACTCAAAATTAACTACAAGTTTGTTGGGAGGAAACCTAAGAAAGCTAAGCCTACTGAAAAAGTGGAAGTCACTGAAAGGGCCATCTGTAATTGTTTCAAGCAAAATGATTTTCTACCTTTAAACTGGTGCATCTCAGATGAAGATTATTTTCAACAACTAGCTGAGGAAATAGTTAGAGTCTGGGTTATAACTCTAAGGGAAGTAAGAATTTACTAGGAAGATGGATCCTTCATATTTCTAGGCTGTACCTTAATGGACACTCTCTCTCCTACAGAAATTAAAAGAGTGATAAGTTTACTTAAGGATAAGGATACTGCTACAAGAGCATGGAGATCTATTTTAGCTGAATGGTTGATTGAAAGGGAGGAAAGAAGAGCAAGGAATAAAGCTGAATCTGAGGAGAGGATAAGGAAATACAATGAGGAGATTGAAATGTACATCAAAAGATCAGAAGAACTCAAGGCCAAAGGAATGAGCAAAATTTCTAAAGATGGAAAATTTCTAAACATCAAAGCTGGCAAATTCACAAGATTTATGATTGATTTGCTAAATGGTTATCCAAAGACAGACAGACTCGAACATGTGAAAGCTCTAAGTGAGATACCAATCATAGAAGAACTTGAAATTCTTGTTTACTTAAAGGATCTCATTAGAGAAAAAACAAAAGCAAAACTGTCTTTACCTAAATGTTGTAACTATTTAAACTCAAGAAATCTCCTAATGTATAAATGTTGTAATTGTGTCAATTTTTATGTATTAATCTTATTTTTCATTGAAGCTTGGGGTTAGTCTTGTTAACATGCATGAATTTGTGATAAGAAATCTTATCACAAATTGGGGGAGATTGTTGTGCAAGACATGCCTGTACAATAACAAGACTAAGTTAAATTGACAACCCTAAGTAAGTTGTATTGTAATCTTAGTTTGCATTTTGTATTGTAACATTTAAAGTCTGTAAAAATGAAAATAGAGCAGACTGAAGTCTTTTTCTGTAAACAGTATCAAGCCTAAGAATTCTATCTGGAAGAAGATCAAGAAGATCATGTCTCAGAAGAATTATGAAGAACCTTGGAGTTGAATAAATTTGTTTTAGGAAAAATATTTTTAAGTCAAAATCTCTACAAGTCACATATTAAGTGTTATAGAGAAGTCATTCGAGAACTCCAGAATGACTTATAGAGAAGTCAGGAAAGCTACTAGAGAACTTAGAGATATCGACAGGCCAAATTGAAGACATGAAGATTGGAGATATCAACAAGTCATTTCTTCACTGGAGAACTCTGAGATATCAACAAGTCAAAGTATCACTAGAGAACTCTGAGATATCAACAAGTCAAGATATCACCAGAGAACTCTGAGATATCGACAAGTCAAAATATCACTAGAGAACTCTGAGTTATAGACAAGTCAATTAGTCACTAGAGAACTCAGAGATATCGATAAGTCAAAGTGAAGACATGAAGATGAGAGATCTCGACAAGCTAAATTCTCTTATAGAGAACTCAGAGAACTCTACAAGTCAAAATAACTATAGAGAAATGAGAGATCTCGATAAGCCAATATACTTATCGAGATGTCAAGTTCTCTATATACCAAACTGGAGATTTCGAGGTAAAACTCAAAGTACAAAATGCAGACTAGTTCAATATCCAAGATTATCAATCAATAAACAATCCAATCAGTTGGATTGACAAGTCTACAAAAAGCAGCTTGAAGAGTATAAGATCAAATGCCAAGATTAACTGGAAAAGTAAAGTCACAGGCGTGCAAGATTATCAAGATACGCTAAGCCAGAAATAAAAAGAATTGATTATCTAAAAATATAATTTAGTACATGCTGTTGTATGCTGTGTAATAACCAGTGTTTACTGATCTATAAAGTAAACACTGGATACTTTGTAAGTTGTAACAATTTAGATAAGAAAAAACTTGTACTCTCTCAAGGAAGAAGCTAAGCTCTTTATCAACAAAGAGCCTAGAAATTTTGTAGCAAAACATTCTTAATTTTAATATAAAATTAAGTGAGTTTTGAAAGATATGTGTTCTTTACTGTTACTTGTTTAATTTCAGTTTTAACACATTTCACTACAAGGTTTAATTTACTTTGTTCACCACCATAAAATAAATCAAGAAAAGCAGAAAAACACAAAAACACATTCACCCCCCCCTGTGTGTTATTCATTACCTAACAGACAGGAACCGGAGAGACTACTTTCAAACTTCCCTATAGCACCGAGGCTCGACTACAAGTTGAAATCGGATCACCCTCCCACAGAGTTGTTAATTTTGATGAAGTCTTAAATATTGAAGGCCTTAAAACCAACCTGGAACTTTTAGATGAGGTAAGATATAACGACTCGTTTATTTTATTTTATTTTTAATATTTAAAAGTGTAATAATTGAATAAATAATTAAATAAAATATGTGCATTGATTTTCGGCAGCAGTGTGTTGATTTTTATTATTTATCTGAGATCTATTGATTTATGGTATGGATTTTGTGATTTAATATGGAGATATGTGGTTCTGTTATACTTGTAAAAGTGATTTTATTACCATTTCAATTCTGTAGATATTTGGATTATCTCTAAAATTAGTTTTATAATTTTATAATTTCAATAATTATTTTTAGGACTTTATAAAATTGAGAAATCAATATTTCACTAATTATTTATTTTTAAATGACTTTCTAATTGTGTTTATTTGTAAAATCCATACTTAATTCCAGAAATCTTCAAAAATTAAGAAACTCATATTTTATTAAGTTCGTATTATTCTGAGAATTTTATAATTAATTTGGAAATTTTCGGGATTAGTTATACCCACGTGTCGTTTCGTTTAATTATTAAAAACAGGTAAAAACTGCATTTCAGAAATTATTTTAAAATTATGAAACTTATGTTTTAATTAAGTTTGGGATATGTATAAAATTTTGAAGTTGTTTCAATAAATTTTTGAAATTGTTTTCTCGCGAACTCGTTTCGTAAATAATAACTGCGGGATGTAATTGACCTTGTATAACTCGATTGGCGGAAATAAGAAAGTGACACGTATCCTAAATAAAGGACACGTGTCTGTAGCTTGTTAATTGAGGAACAATCTTTTTTGTTCCTTATCTCTCTCAGCTGAATTCTCAAAATCTCTCCCTTTCTCTCTCGATTCAATCTCTCCAAAAATCTCTCCCTTACTTCTCTCTCTTCCCTCCCCGTTTCTTCCTCCCGTTTTTTTTCTTTTCCGGCATTCTTCTCCGTTCCTCCCTTCTGTTGCTCCAATCTCGCCGCCGCCGTGTTTTTCCGGTGCGCTTGGTGGTTCCTGTTGCTTATATGTATGTATATATCTATATATAGATATGTATATGCTTGTGTGTGTGTGTGTTGTTGTGCTTGTGTGTGTGTTGTTGTGCCTGTGTGTGTGTGTGTGTTGTGCCTGCGTGTGTGTGTTATGATTGTGTGTGTGTTGTGGCTGTGTGTGCGTGTGTGTTTGATCGGTGGTGTGGGTTGGGGCGGCGCGTGGCCGCGTGCCTCCTTGTTCCCTGTCCTGTGTTGCTGTTGGGCTGTCCTTTGGCTATTTTTGGGCTTGCAGTTGGGCCGGATATTTTTCAGGCCTTTTCTGTTGGGCCTGTTTGTGCAGTTTGGTTTGGTGGCTGGAAATTGTTTTTTATTTTTCTGCAGGGAATTAATTGAGTATCGTTCGTGAAATAAAAAATTTCGTTACGAGAAAATAATATCAATCGATATAATTTATTTGGGAACCCGTATTATATTGGGCACCAATAAATTGTACCGCCGTTGACGATGAACTTCGGTGAGTCAACGGTGGACGGTGATGACATTGTTCTGAGTCCTAAACTTTATAAATAAATAAAACAATTCGTATAAAATGTTTTTGGAAATAAATTATATTTTAGGTTGTACGTAAATAAATAAGTGATTGTGAAATTGGTATTGGACGAGATTGTGAATTGTTGTGATTGTTGACGTCGATTGTAATCGATGGGTAGGCTTATAAACAAAGGAGTTGCTGCCAAAATTTTCTAAAAATTTATTTTGAAATGTACTTATTTATATTATATTATACGTGCTACCCTATTTATATTGGATTACGTGATTATGTGTATAATAGCTATACGAGTCGGGTTATCAGATTGGGTTGTTAGAGTTGAGGATATCAAGCATGTCGATATAACTGATTAGGGTATTCTGTATCTGTAGATTCCGGTCGAGTGTTGCAAGGACTAAAGTCGACGTAAAAGTTACCTAGGATTTCTGAAAGTGTTGCAAGGCAAGTACCCCTGACCATTCTTTTATGGTTTAGTACGTATGAATAGCTAATATTTTCTTCTCGTAATGGAACAGAAACGTTTTAAGTTACGTATCCCCTGTAGTTATAAATCACTATTTTCAATCTGTTTTGGGGAAAAGTAACTTCGAAAGGTACCTATCTCGAATGAAATGATTTGTGAACTGAATTTTTATATGTGTGCTGGTAAAATGAATGACTTTGAAAGTGAGATAGGTACAAGTGTTTTGAACTGGATAAAACGATCAGATATGGGATACATAGGGGCCAGAGTAGGCCTATTGAGGTGGCGTAAGAGGCTAACTCGGTTGCGCGCACTATATAACCGATTAGTCCGACAGGTCAAAGATCTAGCTAGTCTCTGAGTTCTGGAACAGGTAAATGGGATGGCAGTTAGAGCCGTCTGGTGTTGATAGCTTGATCAGCTGTCTTCACATATCCGTTACGTATCTGATTTGGATTTATGATTCCCGTAAGGGTATAAGTGGTAGATACCGTGGTTTTATAAATGTAAATAGCATGCTAAAATTGGACTCTGTTACTTACACAGCACACTACTACGTTGTTTTATCAAAAGCATGCTAGACAGTGATATCCAGTTATCTCAGTTTTTCATTATATAATGTTGTTGACATGATTATAGCTTTCTTTCTATCAATGTTTATGTTACTATTTTTATACTAGTATTCATATGTTGGTATTGCTGGGCGATTATGCTCACCCTTGCAATTTGTTATATATATATGTCGCAGATGCCTAGAAGACCAGTCAGAAAGACCCGTGTTCCCGCCCCTTCAGGACCCGGCTCCTCAGAGGTAGTGTTTGTCAGGCCACATGCGGTTTGATGAGTTGCTGAATAAAGTTAGAGTGTGTCAGACTTTTGAATAATTGGTTTATAATAATGTGAACCTGAATCATACTTGAACCTGGATCAGATCTTGGTTCGGGATCAAGTTAGTATATATTAATAATAATCTTGTTGTTTATATTTCTGGTATTTGTGTTGAGTGACGTCAACTCCTGACCCCGGGGTTGAGGCCGTCACAGTTGGTATCAGAGCTACAGGTTCAAGTCCCCGATCCAGGTTAGGGATTGTGTCGAATAGGTGTTAAGGTGTGAGTCAACAACTCATATAGAGGAGCAAACCTTTAGAGTCAGTTGAGGGTTCTGACAGCATTACCCTGGCATCTATTAAATGTTTTGATAGAATTGCCTTGACCTGGTTGTGTTTTCCCTGTATATTTATTATGTTGGCAATGGCCTATTGTGATCTCGAGTTCTCTATCTCGGGATAATTTCTCTGACCCGGATAGCTCAGATTCTGAGAGGACCCTGGATGTTGTTGCTGAGGAGACCCCTATGCTTCCTCCACCAGTTCCTTCCTTTATGTCGAGAGACATCCCTGGACCTGGTACTCGTCCCCGCTGGGTACGTAGGTCTGTGTGTGCCGTTAGGGATTTTCCTCCCGGCTGTGGTCCCAGTTCCTCCTCATCGAGACCTCCAGTACCTTCTGTGGCCCCTAGTGGTACTTCTTTACCGATCCCTTACCATGTTCACCGAGCGGTAAATACTTCTTTTATCAGAGAGCAGAGTCCGGGTTTGGCTGCCCAACTCGATCAGATACCTGTTGCACCTTTCCAGGGCATCCCTGCCCCTTCCGCTGATGTGTAGGTCTGTGTGTGATCCTTGACCCAGATGGCTATTGAGAGGGCTAGATCCATTGACCGTTTCATTAGCTCAGAGTTCTGGGTTGTACAATATCAGGACCTAGTGAACTGGTTAGTGTTTGAGCTAGGTTCTATCAGTGGCAGTGGTAGTTGTTAGACCAGGATTGCAGCAGAGAGATACAGAGCTCGGAGTTGGCTTCCAGGAGTTCTGTAGTTATTTTCTTTGTATACGTATATTATGTGTTAAGTCACGCACACTGTAGAAGGGGGTTGAATACAGTGTTTACTACAATCAAATTGAATATAAGAACTCAAGTAACAAAACACATATTTTATTCAACACAATAAACTTTGTTACAAAGAACTGTTCTCTCTCAGTGATGAACAAATTATCACGAGAGCTGCTAGGGTTACAAAGAATAATAATCTCGATTAAGATAACACGTATAGTGTAAACCCTATGTATGTGTTTATATACTACACAGTTACAAGATAATCTTCTAATTGATATCGAATATAATTCTGCTTCCTAATATATATCAACTAGTTATCTTTTCTTCCAAGTATTCTACTTTTCATAGAATTCTTCTCCATGCATATCTCTTCTTATGTTTGTCTTGATCTTCTTTTTTTCAATCAGCCGCCTTCCTTATCTGAATGTCTCCTTAAGTCCTGATATTATCTCCTGATAAATATCTCCTGATAACTTAAGTACTAACTTCAGTATTAGTACTGATTTCCAGTTAAGTCCTGATTTGTCCTGTTAAGTAAGATCTGAACACAAAGCATATTATACATGACATCATAAATATATCTAACAATCTCCCCCAACTTGTAAATTAGCATAATATACAAGTTTAACAGATATTTGATGATGTAAAAAACATTAAGTACAAATGCATGAGAATTTGACTAGATAACTACAACTTACACTCCTTATAGCTTTACCATCCTCAAAGTCTGATATCAGCTTCAGTCTGTACATCCTTCAGAATTTAAGCAGTTATAGATCTTTGACTTGGCTTCAATTTCTAATATCTTTGATACCAGGAGTTGTTCTGAGATAGTTCTTCAATAGACATCTCTCAGCATACTCAAGTTCATTGACCATCCTCCTTTTAGGATTTTTCAGTTCAACTATATCTTCACCAGTTTGAAAGATAGCAACCCTGAGATAATTTATTTTAGCTTTTCTTATGTCCTGATCCAGTCTGATGATATAGGCTTTATCAGACTCTAAATTTAATTCAAGTCCCTTAATACCAGAAAATGTAGTGATGATTTTAGCAGTATTAGGCTTCATTTCAACAATTTCTCCACTGTGAGATCTGTACTTAGGACAGTATGGGCTATCAGACTTTACAGAGTAAAGCTTCTTCTGTCTTTGAATATTTGATTTTAAATAACCTGCAACACCATCTGTTGATCTGTTTTTCACTTGAAGTAGAAATAGAACATGTTCCAGTTCTTCAAAATACTTCAATGGAATAGCATTCTTCTTGATCTGGAATACCCTCCCATATGTCATAAAGTATAACATAACATCTTCTTTCAAAACAGAGTGGTAAACCATTTGTACAGATTCAAGTTGATTCAATCTCTCAGGAGTTGTTCCTACTCCTGGTTCACTCAAGGAAGTTGGATCATTGGTAGTATTGTTTACTCTTTTCTTTTTAGAACTACCCAATCCTTATTTGTCTCTTGCTTCCTTTCCTGTAACAACTCTTTCTTCAAAACCACTTGATGTAGTCTTCAAAGGTTGAGTCTGTTGAGCTTTGGTGAATCCTGGTAGTAAAATCTTTGAAGGTTTAACATGAGCAATGTCAGAGGTTTCCTTTTCCTTATCTTCTGATATCAAGCCAACTTGAGCTATGTCAGAGGTTGCTTGCTTCACTATCATATCAGAACTTACTACATCTTGACTTTGAACAACTTGAGCCATGTAGAGGTTGATTGAGAAATCTTTTTTTTTATCAGAGTAAGACTAGCATCTTCTTCATCAATTATTTCTTCATCCATGATTGGCACATATACCTTTACAGGTTCATCAATTTTTTCTTTGCCCTTGGATCTTGGATCTACCTCCAATTGTGATTTGACTTTGGTTGCCTCAGAATTTGTCCTCTCCTTAATCACAATACCCTTAGGTTTTGGAAGTTTCTTTTCAACAACAGAAGCTTTAGACTTGGAGTTGACATTTTCTGCTTTAAGTCTAGCTTCTTCTTCCTTTAGACTTTTAAAGTCCATTCCTGGATTTTCTTTGAGAAATAATCTCTTTGAAATTTCTTCATCAAGCTCCAGATGTCCAGTAGAACTTATCCTTTTACGAGTATCAGAACTTATTCTTCTCCCAGCATCAGAACTTGTTCGTTGTGTAGAAATTTCAGTTGTCCTTGATGAAGAACCTTTACCTTGACCATGACCTCTACTCTTTTCAGAGTTTCCCTGGTCATCATTTCCATCATCCTTACCCTTCAGTGGTTGAGAAGATTTGTATTTGGACTTAATCACTTTCTCCCCCTTTTTTGGCATCAGCAGGTAAAAGAAGAGAGACAAACAATTCCACTGAGGATTGGATCTCATTGAGTTGAGTTTGCTGAGAAGCTTGATTCTTTAGAATTTCAGAAATTTGATCTTGTTGCTTCTCCTGAGTCTTTTTAATATACCCAATTCGGTCAAAGGCTGGCTTGAAAAATCTGTTCTTTTCCAATTTTATATTCATATCTTGGTGGATCAGAGATTCTTGAATTTTATTCACCTTGTCATGAGTTATTGAGTGTTGACCTTGAAGGTGCCTTGTACTCAATGCAGTAACTCTCAGTTGTGCCTTGAAATCATCATTTATCAGCATTTCATCAGCTTTGGCCAGGTGCTCAGCAAGAATTTTTTCAGTAGGAACAAAACTAACTGTGTTCCATTCCTTAGTCCACTCCTTTCCTCTAGGAGTTTCACTCCAAGTTACTGGTGCATCCTCTCTAACAAACTTCTTGATCAAATCAGCTTTATTAACTGTTTGTTGAGGTGCATATCCTGAAGGACCAGCTGCATCAACATCTACATTTGTAGCAGCTTCGCTAGTAATTTCAGCATTGTTAGCATCAGAACTTACAGAACCTGCAGTATCAGCATCCTCTGATAAAATAACAGTATGTGAGGCTATGGAGGCTTCAACATCATCCTCTAAATTCTGATCTGCAACTAAATTCTGATCAACATCCAAATTTTGATGCCCACCTAAAATCTGATCTTCATCATCTAGATTCAGAACTGGTGTTGATGGAATATCTGCATTGAAATCAACATCCAAAAGTGGTGTTGTTGGTGGAGTGAGTTGAGTTGGTGGAGCTTCCAAGTACAGAACCTCAGGCACAATCAAGTTATGAATATCAATTTCAGCACTTGTACCTGGGTCTTCAACATGTACTGGATTAATGATAGGAGACACAGGAGGTGTAAACACTTGCTCTAGAATATCCTCTTGCTCTTGAATAAGAGACTTTGGAGCTTGAGTAAAGTCTGATTCAGCTGTGGGAAGTAATTCAATGACTATAGGTTCTGTTGGGATCAGAGATTCCTGACCCCCTTCCTTAGCTGCTGCTTCAAGAATTTTTTCAGAGTGTGATGATATACTTACAGCCCTCCTGGCTCTTTGCTTTTTAAGTCTCTTTGCAGAATTAGAGACTTTGGGAGTTTCATCATCAGAATTTAGCTTTCTAAGCCTTTTGAGGGGCCTAATACTCCCAGTTTCAGTATCTTTCTGAGAAGAGATCTTCTCAGCTTCTACAACAACAGGTTCTGATAGGGGAACCTGTTCCTCATTATCTGATCATCTCTCAGAACTATCCTCCTTCTTTTCTGTTGAGACTGAGGTACTATCTTAATCCTCTTGGGTTTTGAGGATGAAGGCTTCACCGGATGTGCTGAAGGTTGATGTTGAGATGACTATGTCGGTTTGTAATATGTCCTGATGGAGGGTTGAGTTGGTTGAGGTTGAGAAGTTTGAGATTGGTGAGAGATGGTATGTTCTGATGGCTGTTGTGTTGGCTGTGATGTGTTGGTGGGTTGGACATCAGGGTAAACAGATGTGTATGTTTGTGGATCAGCATTTACCAAGATTTGTTTTACTGACTGAGGAATCTGTTAGGGTCTCAGCTCTTGTTTCTTATTATCAGCATTTAACAAATCATTAAAAGCCATTTTTGCAAGCTTAAAGGGTGGAATTAAATCACTGGCAGGTTGGCGTTCATCAGCACAACAGAAAGTATATATAAGCTGACAGAATCTAGCAAAGTATACTACATTCCTATCCTCTGTCATCCTATCCCCTATGAAACCTAGCACATCACTTGCAAAATCAAAATGAGTTTGATGAATAAGGGCATACCCGATTTGATGACTCATGATGGGAATAGCATCAAAGTTGGAGCACTTATTGGCGAATGCCTTAGTGATACAATCAAAGAAAAAGCTCCATTCCTTTCTGATATTCGATCTTTTCAGTTGACCCGGCTTTCCCAAACCTTTCTCATAGCCCAGACTGGCCATAAGCTGCTGTAAGACAGGATCCTCCACTGTTGAGAATGTGCAACCTTCAGGTAAGTGGAGAGATTTACGAACTGCTCTAGGAGTAACCACATGCTCGACATCTCCTGATGTGAAAACAATGCTTGGAGTACCAGTAGCACCACCATTATCAAAAAGCCCAGTTCGCCAAAATGTCAGCACTTGTTTGCTTGAAATTGTTTGAGGTTGGGTTAAAGCATATCCAATCTAACTATTGGCTAATAAATCTTGCACAAAGTGCAGATCTGATGGAGCTTCAGCCTTATTCAAGATTGCAGCATAGTTATTTGGTACAAACTTGGCTCCATCAGAAATAAGTGAGAAATTAGTTTGCCTGAAAGGTGTTTGATGAAAAGTCTGTATAGAAAACCGTCAGAAAATGTGAGAGAATAAGAAAAAGAGAGAGTGAATAGAATAGAATAGATATGTGAATAAAAGATTTGAAAATATTTTATCTCTTTTACTTAGACAACCCATGTGACAGCAGTTATTGAGAAGTGGAACATACCTTTACACCTGTCAGCCATGCAGCAGTTAAGGCAAAAGTTAATGGGCACGGTAAATAAGTAATAATTACATTGCACGTTCAGTTTTTAAAAAAAAACTGTTCCCACTAAACAAATGATTATTACTGCTTTATCTCACATAATCCAATATTCTGAAAAATATAACTGTTCAAGTATTGACTTAAAAATAAACCACGTAATTAAATACTGCCATGTCAGCATCAGAACTTGATTATTATCAGAATTTAAAAAGTCATCAGAATATGGCTCCTTAACTCGAAAAATGAATGTTTATTTCTGTAATTATTCACACAAATACTGATATGAGTACATCAGAACTTAATCATCAGAACTTTCATCAGAACTTGTCCTCAGAATTTATGCAACTGACACTTAAACTGTTCATCTGAAACAACATTTATCACCACAGTAATTTTCATCATTCATATGGAGTGTAAGTGTGTGCAATAAGCTAAATATCAGACAAAGAGTAAAGTCTGATTCACTTCAGTAAATCTTAGAAATAAGGCATAACTAAAAACTTTGTTCAAAATCTGTCATTATTCTAAAGTCTACTATAGAATGAGTTCATGCATGAGTCTACCTCAACTATTTTGTGCTCATTTTATGCATCTTTTGAAATTCCTTTTTATAGTGGCTTCTCAGTGTAAGTGAGTCACGACTGCTTATCAGAATTTATGATGTTATCAGAGTATTTCTCCAGTAATCGGAGAATGTGAAAAGTCACCAAGAAAATTTTATTTTGCTTTTCTAATGTATATTACTTAATACCAGCAATGCACTTGGGTCTTCCCTTCCACATTTTTACTCTAGATCTCAAAGGAGTACCTGATATTTATTTCTTTTCTTTTTCTTTTCTTTTGATAAGGGAGGTTTATCAGCACTTAGTACATCCATAAGATTTACCAACATCAGAACTTAACAGATAAGAAGCATTATTCTAGTTTTTGTCTTAGTAATAAGATACACAAAGTAAACTTAACTAAGCTCAATATCAGAATTTGCTTGTGTTAAAAGATTTCCACATAAACAATTACTTCAAACATGGGATCATTAGTATATTAAAGACTACTAGGTCAGCATCTAGCACAGTTATCCTCATTGGATTGAATAGTCACAGAAATATTCATATCACTATCAGAGTTTAGAAATTCACATCAGAAAATAATCAGCACTTAGAAAAGTTCAAATTAAGCACAGAATACACAAAGATAGTAATATCTGTAAATACTGATCATAAAGTCTGATGTATCAGAATATAAACTAAGCAGATTTAGAGAAAGAACCTGAAACCATTCCAAGTTTATTTACCAATCTTGTAAAAGTAGCCTCACACAGTTGTTTTGTGAAGATATCTGCTAGTTGTTGATCTGTTAGAACAAAATGCAATTCCACTGTACCTTCGTCCACATGTTCCCTTATGAAGTGGTACCTTATGCTGATGTGCTTTGTCATTAAGTGTTGAACTGGATTACCTGTCATAGCAATAGCACTTTGATTATCACAATAAATAGGGATTTTAGAATATGTTAACCAATAATCCAGTAACTGATTCTTCATCCAAGGAATCTGTGCACAACAGCTTCCTGCAGCAATGTATTCTGCTTCTGCAGTTGATGTGAAAATTGACTTTTGTTTCTTGCTAAACCAAGAAACCAATCTGCCTCCAAAAAAATTGGCAGCTTCCACTTGTGCTTTTCCTGTCAATTTTGCATCCTGCAAAATCTGCGTCTGAGTAACCTATTAGCTTAAAGTCTGATTCCCTAGGATACCACAATCCTAGATCAGCTGTACCCTTAAGGTACTTGAAAATTCTTTTTACAGCTGTTAAGTGAGGTTCTCTTGGATCTGCTTGGAATCTTGCACAAAGACAGGTAGCATACATGATATCAGGTCTACTTGCAGTTAGATAGAGTAGTGAGCCAATCATACCTCTGTAATCAGTAATATCTACTGATGTACCAGTATCCTTATCCAATTTTGTTGCAGTGGCCATAAGAGTGGATGCACTTGAACAGTCTTGCATTCCAAATTTCTTCAATAAATTTCTGGTGTACTTAGATTGACAAATAAAAGTTCCTTCTTCATTCTGCTTGACTTGAAGGCCCAGAAAATAGCTAAGTTCTCCCATCATACTCATTTGATATCTTGACTGCATTAGCTTGGCAAACCTTTTACAAAGTCTGTAATTTGTAGAACCAAAAATGATATCATCAACATATATCTGCACGAAAAGTAAGTCCTTTCCATGGTTGAGATAAAATAATGTTTTGTCAATAGTCCCTCTGTTAAATCCACTTTCCAGAAGAAACTGAGCTAATTTCTCATACCATGCTCTTAGAGCTTGCTTAAGGCCATAAAGTGCTTTATCAAGTCTGTAGACATGATGAGGAAATTTTGAATCTACAAAACCTGGAGGTTGTTCAATAAATACTTCTTCTTCTAATTCTCCATTAAGAAAAGCACTTTTTACATCCATTTGAAAAACTACAAACTTTTTGTGAGCAGCATAACCCAAAAATATCCTTATGGCTTCCAATCTAGTAACTGGTGCAAATGTTTCATCATAATCAATTCCCTCCTGTTGAGAGTATCATTTTACAACCAGCCTTGCTTTATTCCTTGTAATTATGCCATCACTATCAGTTTTGTTTCTGAACACCCATTTTATACCAACAACTGATCTGTTCTTTGGTCTTGGCACTAGGGTCCGGACTTTATTTCTTTCAAATTCATTTAACTCTTCCTGCATTGTTTGTACGCAATCAGCATCTTGAAGAGCTTCTTCCACTTTCTTTGGTTCAATCTGAGAAAGAAAAGAATGATAGAGACATTCATTTGATGTTGTTGTTCTAGTTCTAATACCTGCTTCAGGATCTCCAATAATCAAGTCAGGTGTATGTGCTTTAGTCCACTTCCTTGCAGATGGAAGGTTATCTCTAGAACTGGATACTCCCCCATTATCCATGTTGTCTCGATCAACATTTTCTGATGCTCCCCTGAAATTATGCTCTCTGAGTATGATCCTTCAGAATTTGAGTTTCTAGAATTATCAGAATTTGGCCCATCAGAACTTTAAGAATCAGAACTTGAAGAGCCTGTTCTTGGTTCTGATGCTTCTTGAGATGTGGTTAGATCCTCAATATGCTCCCCCTGCACATGTGCATTTTCCTTTGGCGTGGTTAACACAGTTTCAATAATATTAGAGTTTAACCCATCAGAGTTTGCAGTATCAGGATTTAGACTGTCAGGATTTACAGAATCAGAATTTAAAACTTCATTCTCAAATTTCAGCTGATCATGATCATTGAAATCTTCAAGTCTTGTAATCTTCTTATCATCAAAAGAGACATTGATAGATTCCATGACAACCCTTGTTGTTAGGTCTCAATATGTTTGTAGAAGGGGGGTTGAATACAAACAATACCGTTTAATCGAATAAAATGCGGAATAAAAAAGTGAAACAAAATTCAAGTTAAATAAAACTATTATTAAACTTGAAAGGTGTTACAACAACGGTATCATTTACAAGGGATTAATCTCAAATAAATTATTCCAAATGTAGAATAAATTCGACATGAACTTTTTCTATTTTTGTAATAAAAGGATCAAATGCTAACTGTAATTTGAGATTAAGTTCTAGGGATTTTGATCCGCTAGATAGTTACACAAGAACAAAAAAATGATTTCTAGTGGATTAGATTTAACAATAAATACTAGAAATAAATGATCTGTGAATTTGAAATAAGTTCTCTGCAGGTTTCTTTTGTTCTGTGTTCTTCTGAATTTGATATTCAATGCATACTCTCTGTTGAAAAATCAGCTGCTGTTGTTAAGTAAACAAAACAATCCACTTGATCCAGAAAGACTTTCGGCAAGACAATTCATTTGAACTAGAAAGACTTTCGGCAAGACAATCCATCTGAACTGGCAAGACAATCAAATGAACTGGCATGACTTTCGGAATGACTATTGATTGTCATACCGATTGTCTTGCTAATACAAAAGATAGTCTTGCTGAATTAATATAGAATATTAATTCAAAATCAATTCTGAAAATACATAATAATAATTCAGAAGTAATTAATCAATTAATTCAATTAATCAATAAATTAATCTTTGCAGATTTAATTTATTTTTTTAATTAAATTATACGACTTAATTAATTAATAGAGAATTAATACTAGTCTAGAACAACAACCCTTCTTCTGAAAATCTTCTGAAAGTCACTGTCAATTATGAATCAATTCCACCACTTCAATGCTGACACTCGATGTACTGTCTGGTTCATGAGTGACTAACTTCCATGACGTTTCTTCATGCCTTGACCTTGATACTCTTGATTTTCTTCAGACTAAATCCTTGTAATTAATTGATACCCTGACGAGATCTCTGTCACTTGATTAAATCCACAATCTTGATTTATATCACTGAGGCTTGATCAATTTCTTGAGCTTCTTCCAGTGAATTAAGTCATCAAGTTAGTAGAAGAACAATGTTAGTTAATCCTTTGACATATGTTACTATGAGAGATCTCTCGGACGATAGGACCACTATTTACTTGTTACATCCTTATTTGAGTTGAGTTAAATCCTCGAATAAACAAATAGGCTATGATATATGCCTTTCAATCTCCCCCTATTTGTTTGTTAGACAATAACAACAAATACCTAGAGGATAACTCAACTAACAAATAAGAAAAAGATATAAACAGTAATGCAAAGTAAATAGTAGAAAAGTTATGGATTATATTTAACATTTTCCAGATTCCAAAAGAAATTTACAAGTGAATACAAGATAGATGTTCCTCTAGTCTGAACATATAACTACATTAGTCTATCTTGATTCATGAAGCTCTAATCATATTACATTGAGTTTTGAGCTAATTGAATTCAGTTGTCTTCCCTTCCGAATTCACCTTCTTCCAAATCTTGAAGCAACTCCTTGTCAAAGACACGATCCTTTTCTGAAGTGAAGCTGTCTGGCCTGACTGGTTGAACTCCAACTGACTTTAGCTTATTCTTGAGTTGATTGTACCTTTTAATATTCTTTTCACAATAAGCTTGAATCAGATCAGCTGCTTGAGTTTTCAACATGGATGAATATCCAGCAGTTCTTAAGTGATGTTCCATCCAGACAAGATGCTTAGCTGAGTAGTCTTTAAGAGATTGTGAATCGAGCTGGCAGATTTGAAGACAGTCAGACTTAAAAAATCTTACCTGATGAGGATTGTTGACCACTTGAGGACTAGCCCTGCTGGCAAACTCTTTGAGCCTTTCTCGAAGAACTTCATTCAATTCTGAGCTTCTTTTGACTTTGTTGAGAAGAACCCAAATCTCTGACAAAGAACGATTCTCAAAAAGATGAAGTGATACCTTGAAAGATCCTTCGCTCTGACAATATACAAATATGCTCATTTCATTAGAGATCTGTCAAAGGCAGCTGTGATCCTTGAGACTTCAGTCTTTATAGCATTCATGTACATGTCATTGTTTGGATTAGAGATCTCCAGCTTGTCCAGAACATGTAGAAACTGCCTATCATTATTTATGCTCAGCTGAGGCATATCAAGTACTCTCCTAGCTTCATCCCATTTTTCACCAATCTTCAGTCTGACATCTCTTCTCCTTTCTTGAGTTTTAATGTCATGAAGACGTTGCTTTTGAAGAGTTTCTGTTCTTTGGATGTCTTTCCTCATGTCAATGATCTGGGATACCTTTTTGAGTTCAGCTTCTTTTCTTTTCAACTCTGACTGCTGCTGCTGAAACTCTTTCTCAAAAAGAGGATCCACTTGAGCTTCCTCTTCCCATTCTCCAAAATCACTTTCCTCCTCAGCTTCAAAGAAACCATCTTTATCTTCCAAGACTGGTTCAGTGGGAACGTCACAAATATCAAAGTCATCATGTTCTCCACTATAGTAGATATCATCAGGCTTCCCTGTGCCTCCAGCAGACGAATCTTTTTCTTTTCCCTTTTCACTTCTCCCTTTCTTCTCCCCCTTAGTTGAGGAATCCTCTACAGACTTTCCCTTAGATCCTCCATGACCTCCATCACCTCCAGAGCCTGAGCCTCCACCAGACGGCCCTTCAAAGAAAGTCCTTTGTTCTTCATTAGGGCAGTGAGAATTTTTGATCATGAAGTACAAGTGCTCCATCCCTTCATTCAGATGTTCCATACCCGTCTCTATCTTCAGAAATCTGGAGGAATCCAGTGAATGATTCATTTCAACCAAGTCTTCAAGAGAAGTCATTCTTGTATGGAGAGAGCAGAAGTTTGAAATGTCTTCAGCTGATAACGTTGGAGATGCCTGGATTGAGTTAAGCTTTGGTACAGCAGATGTCTTTAAATCTGATATTTCAGTCCTGATGAGAGCCAGCTGATTATTGACAGAGATGGAAGAAGAAGACCGTTCAACCACTTGTGCTTTGAATGATTTAGCTTCAGCCTGACTTTTTGCAAGTTGTTCCTTGAGATCAGCAATTTGAGCTAACAGATTTTCAGTGTTTTTGTCTATCTGTACGCTCACCTGAATATCTCTCCTGTTTAATTCACTCAACTCACGTGCTTGTGTATCTCTCAATATAATTGCTCATGAGGAGTCTTCCTGATGCTGATCTTCTGTACCTGCATTTAAAATCACCCTAGCCTCTTCAAGAGAGGTCAGTGGTGGTGCAATGGGAATTCGCGAGTCCCGATCCTCAGTCAAACCTATCTTTTCATGTGAAATAGATGTCTGAATTGCTTTAGGGATAGATTGACCGAGTTGCCCTCCACTTTCTCCAGATAAATCTGCGAGTGGAGAATCCCGTGAGGGAGCCAGAGGTGTTGGTTCTGGGAGGGGAGAAAATGACTCTATTAAAGGTGGCTGAGAGTCAGATTTTCCCTCAGAAGCATGTGACTGCTCTTCTGCCGTAACTATGGCAGGCACTGTAACCGACTCAATGTGCACTCCTCGCTCCGTGTCCTGAGTATCATCTACTGGTCTGTATGCTTCCATTGTGAGTAATGGAATTGTGCTTGACTCAGTACAGGATGCCATGGCCCTATGGCGAATTTCAATAGATTCATCATGTTGAGAGAATGTCTCTAGTAACTGTTCAGTGGCCATTTCAAAGTCCATGTCCTGTTGGGAGGACAAGGATGGGCTTTCAGATGCCTCAGTAAATGTTCTTCTTTTCTTGGGTGGAGGCAGAGCTGAGGGTTCATTCACATCCACTAACATACTACTTCCTACTAACCTTCTAGGCAACATTTTAGACAGTGGGGGAGAGGTTGAGATAGGTTGTGACTCTGTGTTTGGCTCTATGACCTAGGATTGAAGCTATGGTTCTACAACTTCATGGTCAGTCCTATCAACCACTGGGGGTCTTTCAACAGAAGGAGGAATAGTTTGAGTTTGAGGAATTATTACCTATAGAGGAAGAGCATCTGATGTTTGAGCCTGGGTGGTTTGAACCACTGGAGGTTGAGCTTGCTGTTCATGACCGGGAAGATTGAAGATAGGTAAAGGAATATAAGTGGCCATGAAAGCAGATACAAGTACTGGAACTTGCATGAATTTGAAGGTTGTGTCTTGGCGAGTGTAAATCTTTTTGCTCACTGGAGGGGGTTCAGTTACTGAAGAGTTAGCAAAAAGAGCTTTATGCTCAGGTGAGAGAAGATGTTCTGCTATGAGCATGAGAAAACGAGCATAGTAGCACGAAACCCTACGATTTGTAGAATGAACACATAAAGCAGTAGTGAGACGTCTCAGAAGAATGGGTAAAAGTAGTTTGCCAAAATTGATCCTTTGATTGAAAACAACCACAAGACCAATATACTGCAGAGTGGAAGTGATGTTGTGAAAGTTGGATTTAGTGCAGTTGGCAAAAACTTTGGAAAGTGTATCGAAGAAAATGTCCCATTCAGAAACCAAATTGGATTTAGACAACTAGGTTAAATTAATCACCCCCTGATAGTGAATAACATGGAAAAAGTTTGAAATATCATTTTCAGAGGGAAAATTACAAAAATTGTCCAATGGAAAATTTAACGCACGATTGACGACTGTTTCATCAACTACATACTGTGTGTTTACCACGGTGAATAAAAAAGATTTAAAATCATCGGCCACAGTAGAGGTTGTGCAAATCAGTCTGAACAGATCAACATTTAAAATCACATTTGATTTAATAGCAGAGCTAACAATCGAATGGTCATTTAAAAATCTAAGCCACGGCTTAAATTTTTCCACATCACATTTATCTGGATTAAAATAACCAACAAGATTATGCGAAACAATTTGGAAATTGAGAGCCATTAAAAAAATAATAAGACACACACTTTCAGAATTTTAAGAGTAATATTAAGAAAATTCGAATTAATTAAATTAATTTAATAATTCGAATTAAATCAATTATATCTGAAAAATTTAGAAAGTAATGTATCTCGTTAAAGTTCTTAACTCTCAACACAAGATCTGAAAAACTCACACGACACAAAACAAAATTAACTAAATAACACACCCAAAAATAAACAAACACAAAACGATTTTGAGGGGAACAAAACGAAGTGAAAATTTAAAAACAAATAAAAATGGGCAGCACTTCTGTATGTATATACGTGTATGTATATATCACAGGAGTGAAGTTTTGAGAAGCTGAGTAAAAACTCGAGCAAGAAGACAATGGAGGTCGATTTGATTAAGATCGAATAAGGAGAGAGAGAGAGAGAGAGAGAGAGAGAGAGAGAGAGAGAGAGAGAGAAATACGAGAGAAAAAAGAAACTGATGGAATTTGAAAAAAAACAAGAAGTGAATGAATTTACAAAACAAAACAAACGTTAAGAAGACAACTGGTATGACAATTGAGGAAGGTCATACCGATTGTCTTCCCAATTGTCATACCAGGCAATTGAGAAACAAAAAATACTAATAATATAACTGGTATGACAATCTGATAGTCATACCGATTGTCATACCAGTACTAAATAAAAATAAATATTATCTGAAATAAATTTTATTACTGACATGACAATCAATAATCATACTGATTGTCTTGCCAATTATAAAATTAAACTGAATTTAGAATTAAAAACAATAACAAATATATATATACTGAAATGACTTTCAGCAAGACAATTTCAATTGTCTTGCCGATTGTCATTCAAGTATAAAGTTAAAACAAATATATATATATATATATATATATATATATATATACTGAAATGACTTTCAGCAAGACAATTTCAATTGTCTTGCCGATTGTCATTCTAGTATAGAATAAAAAGAACTATATATATATTATATAAAACAAATATAAACAGTTTTTAACAAATACATAACATATTAAAAATTACAGAGAACTACAATAAATACTAATATAGATATGGCAGAAAATATTTACACAATGAGGATATTTCAGAGATAATTATATTTTCAGTCTAAAAATAGATTTCTTTTGAATTTTAGCAAATAAAATTCATAGAAAAATATTTTTAGAGAAAATAAAATATTCTGAGACATAAAAATTAACAAGTTGAATAAATAAATAAATAAAATAATAAAAAATAAGATAGTAAAACTTACATAGAAATAAGCAAGAAATTATGGAAAATGATAAACTAAATTTGCAAATGAATTTTTCATTTATGAAAAATTCATTTGTAAATTCACTCAAGAACAGATTTCAGATATTCACAAGTTTAATCACTAAAGCTATTCAACATACCCAATTTACCAACTAATTTGGTAAATGTGGATTCATCAAGAGGTTTAGTGAAAATATCTGCTATTTGTTCTTCTGTTGGAACAAAATATAGTTCAACAGTACCATTCATGACGTGCTCTCTAATAAAATGATACCTGATGTCAATGTGCTTGGTCCTTGTATGCTGCACAGGGTTGTTGGTGATGGCTATTGCACTTGTATTGTCACATAGAATAGGTATTTTGTTCAATACAGAGCCATAGTCCCGTAGCTGATTCCTAATCCACAAGGTCTGAGCACAGCAGCTTCCAGCAGCAATATATTCAGCCTCGGCCGTTGAATTTGAAACTGTTTGCTGTTTCTTGTTGTACCATGAGACTAGTCTGCTACCTAGGAATTGACAACTCCCTGAGGTGCTTTTCCTATCAACAACACTTCCTGCGTAATCTGAATCTGTATATCCAACAAGGTTAAAACCAGATTCTTTAGGGTACCAAATACCTAGATTTGGTGTTCCCTTAAGATATCTTAAGATTCGTTTAAAAACAACGAGATGAATATCTCTAGGATCCGCTTGGGACCTTGCACATAAGCATGTAGCATACATAATATCTGGTCTACTTGCAGTAAGATAGAGTAACGAGCCAATCATACCTCTGTAGCTTGTGATATCTACCTTAATGGAGTTTTCACATGGTCCAAGCTTGACAGCTATAGTTGACGGAGTCCTTGCTGATGCAGAATCCTCTAGATTGTACTTTTTGAGGAGTTCCTTGAGATACTTGGATTGACAAATAAAAGTTCCATCTAATCTTTGATTTACTTGTAATCCAAGAAAGAACTTCAGCTCTCCCATCATGCTCATTTCAAATTTGCTGTGCATTAACTTAGCAAATCTCTTACAGAGATTATCATTAGTAGCCCAAATATTATATCATCCACATAGACTTGGACTAATATAGTATCATTCTTATGCTTTTTAAAAAAGAGAGTTTTATCTATGACACCTCTAATAAAGCTATTTTCAATAAGAAATTCAGAGAGAGTGTCATACCATTTTCTCGGAGATTATTTGAGTCCATAGATAGCCTTGAAAAGAAAGTAGACAAAATCCAAATGATCTGGATCTTCAAAACCAGGAGGTTGCTCTACATATACCTCTTCATCCAGCTTTCCATTCAGAAAGGCTCTCTTGACATCCATTTGATAAACTTTAAAGTTAGAGAATGCTGCAAATGCCAGAAATATCCCGATGGCCTCTAGTCTAGCCACTGGAGCATAGGTTTTATCATAATCAATGCCTTCAGCTTGAGAATACCCTTTAGCTACCAGTCTTGCTTTGTTTCTTGTAACCATACCATCTTCATCTAGTTTATTCCTGAATACCCACCGAGTACCAACAGCTTTCTTGTGTGTAGGTCTAGGTACCAGTTTCCAGACTTGTTGATGTTCAAACTGATTGAGTTCATCTTGCATAGCAATCACCCAATCTGGATCAGTCAGTGCTTCCTCAATCTTCTTGGGTTCCATCTCAGAAAGAAATCCTGAGAACAGACACTCATTTTGAGTAGCACGTCTAGTTCTGACTCCAACATCTGGATCACCAATAATCAACTCAAAAGGATGAGCTTTATTCCAGACAGTTTGTCTTGGAAGATTTGATCTTGATGATTCGCCTTGAAATTCATTGGGATGTTGTGTCCTACTAGTTGATCCTTCAGCATCCCCCCTGAGTTGTTGCCATGTTGACTTGAAGATTCTCCGTCAGTAGCAGTGGTATCTCCATTGTTGCCAAAGTTTCCATCACCATTACCTTGAGTATCATCATGATTAACAGGTTCTTCACCAGCAATAACCTCAGGTTCTTGATCATGTTCTGATTCTGAATCTGACATATCATCAAGCTTCAGTTTCTCAGAAGGATCTTCAGTTTGGATACTAGGGAGTTTAGTGTCATCAAATGTAACATTGACACTTTCAGTTACTTTGTGTTGATCAATGATATACACCCTGTATGATCTTCTTCCATATCCAACAAAAATACCCTCATATGCCTTTGCCTCAAATTTACCATGACGATCATCTCCATCCTTGAGCACGAAGCATCTGGCACCAAATACATGAAAGTATTTGATAGAAGGTTTCTGTTCATTCAAAATCTCATAAGGAGTTTTCATGAAGTCTTTGTTGATTAGAGTTCGATTCTGAGTATAACATACAGTATTGACAGCTTCAGCCCAAAAGTACATTGGAAAACCTGATTCACTTAACATCGTTCTTGCAGCTTCAATCAATGTACGATTCTTCCTTTCTACCACTCCATTTTGCTGAGGGGTTCTAGGAGCTGAAAATTGTCTGGTAATCCCTTTGTCTGTATAGAATCCATTGAGAAGTGAATTCTTGAATTCTGTTCCATTATCTGACCTTATTGCTCTAACAGGGACATTAGAATCTAACTCGATCAACTTGATATGATCAATCACAACTTGTGGTGTTTCATCCTTAGAGTGAAGGAATAAAACCCACGTATACTTGGAATAGTCATCAACTATCACAAGACAGTAACACTTCTTTGACATCGAAAGAACATTAACTGGTCCAAATAAATCCACGTGCAATAATTGCAGAACACCAGTTATGGAGGATGTGTCAGTGCCTCTATGACTTGCTTTCTTTGACTTTCCTTTCTGGCAAGCCTCACACAGTCCTTCTGGGGAGAATTCCAGCTGAGGCAGACCTCTGACCAATTCTCTTTTGACAAGAGAATTCATTATTTTAAAATTGAGATGAGAAAGTCTCTTGTGCCATAGCCAACTCTCATCAGACGATGCCTTTGCATAGAAATAATTGACTTCAGGATTGCTTCTAGAGTTCATGTCAGCTACGAACAGATTTCCTTTCCGGATTCCCATCAAGGAGGGTTTTTCATTTTTCTTGTGCAGAATCTGACACTTCAGCTTGTCGAATAAAACATTGTAGCCGTTGTCACAGAACTGACTAATGCTAAGCAGATTGTGTTCAAGTCCTTGCACAACATACACATTTACAATGATAACATTTCCAGCTAGCAAACAGCCATATCCCTCAGTTAAACCTTTGCTGTTATCTCCAAAGGTAACCACTGGGCCAGCTTTCTCAACCATATTTGATAGCAGGGCTCTATCTCCGGTCATATGTCTTGACGATCCGCTGTCAAGAATCCACACTACTTGCCCTCTTTTCTTGACGATGAGGTGTTTGCATCACTAGCCATGAGAGCAAGATTCCCAACTTCTTCATCTTCACTGTTAGTATCATCCCAGCTTCTTCCCTTTTCCAGGTAAGCCCTTTCAGATTTACTCTTCTGATTAGAATCATAAGAGTTCTTCCTAACTTGTTTTGGCTTCCTGCATTCTGTGGCAAAGTGTCCCAACTCATTACAGTTGAAGCATCGAATGGTGCTTCGATCAACCATCCCTGTTTTGTACCCACCACTGCTGGTGTTAGAGGATAAAGATCCACCTTTCTGGAATCTGTTGTAGTTGGACTTGTACTTGAACTTGGGATTCCTTTTGAATCTAACATTTGAGAATCTCTTGACAATCAGGGCCATTGAATCATCCTCCAATTTCTCCAGTTCTTCCAAGGAATAAAAATCATCTCCTGATTGATTTGTAGTAGGAGGATCAAATTCTGCTACTATCACATTTTCTTCAACCTTGGAAGAATGTACCATTCTTTCTGACTGTTGAGATTGTTGTTGATATTGTGGTTGTTGTTGTTGTTCTTCAGCTACTAGAGCAGTAGACGTGCTGACCACTCTTCCTTTCCCGTAGACTTCCTTCTGCAGAATCTGCTCCAACTCATAAGTCTTTAACACACCATAGAGCCTTTCCAAAGAAATCTCCCTCAGATCTCTTGCTTCTCTTATGGCAGTGATTCTATGTTCGAGATGAGTTGGCAGTGTTAAAAGGAACTTTTTGTTGACCTCCCTGATGGAATAGTATTTACCATTAATGTTCAGGTTATTGATCAATGCATTGTACCTCTCAAACACTTCAGTGATTCCTTCTCCTGGATTGGATTTAAAGTATTCATACTCAGAGGTTAGGATTTCTAACTTGTTCTCCCTAACTTCCTCTGTGCCTTCATTAATAACCTCAATAGTTTCCCAGATGTGTTTGGAATCTTTATAGTTCATCACATGTCTATTCATCAAGGGATCAAGGGAATCTACTAAAATTAATTGAAGGCTAGCATCCAGGGAGGCTTCTTCTTTTTCAACAGGAGAAAAATCCTCAGGATCTTTCACATAAGTTCTTGCTTTGGTAATCACCACATCATTTTCTATTACCTCTGGTTCAATAACCATCGGAATTTTAGGACCCTTCTTTAACACTTCCAGATATTTGGAATTTGCAACTTGTAAAAACAATAGCATCTTCTTCTTCCACATAACATAATTTTCTTTATCGAATAGTGGAATTTTAACGGTTCCAACTTTTTGTGTAGTCATCATGAATTTTTTGAGTAAATAAAAATTCAAGGAGTGAAAGAATCACAAAAGTATAGGGTCTTGATTTGTTCGTTAATCAGAAGGCTCTGATACCAATTGTTAGGTCTCAATATGTTTGTAGAAGGGGGGTTGAATACAAACAATACCGTTTAATCGAATAAAATGCGGAATAAAAAAGTGAAACACAATTCAAGTTAAATAAAACTATAATTAAACTTGAAAGGTGTTACAACAGCGGTATCGTTTACAAGGGATTAATCTCAAATAAATTATTCCAAATCTAGAATAAATTCGACATGAACTTTTTCTATTTTTGTAATAAAAGGATCAAATGCTAACTGCAATTTGAGATTAAGTTCTAGGGATTTTGATCCGCTAGATAGTTACACTAGAACAAGAAAATGATTTCTAGTGGATTAGATTTAACAATAAATACTAGAAATAAATGATCTGTGAATTTGCAATAAGTTCTCTGCAGGTTTCTTTTGTTCTGTGTTCTTCTGAATTTGATATTCAATGCATACTCTCTGTTGAAAAATCAGCTGCTGTTGTTAAGTAAACAAAACAATCCACTTGATCCAGAAAGACTTTCGGCAAGACAATCCATCTGAACTGGCAAGACAATCAAATGAACTGGCATGACTTTCGGTATACTATTGATTATCATACCGATTGTCTTGCTAATACAAAAGATAGTCTTACTGAATTAATATAGAATATTAATTCAAAATCAATTCTGAAAATACATAATATTAATTCAGAATTAATTAATTAATTAATTCAATTAATCAATAAATTAATCTCTGCAGATTTAATTTATTTTCTTAATTAAATTATACGACTTAATTAATTAATAGATAATTAATACTACTCTAGAACAGAAACCCTTCTTATGAAAATCTTCTGAAAGTCACTGTCAATTATGAATCAATTCCACCACTTCAATGCTAACACTCGATGTACTGTCTGGTTCATGAGTGACTAACTTTCGTGATGTTTCTTCATGTCTTGACCTTGATACTCTTGATTTTCTTCAGACTAAATCCTTGTAATTAATTGATACCCTGACGAGATCTTTGTCACTTGATTAAATCCACAATCTTGATTTATATCACTGAGGCTTGATCAATTTCTTGAGCTTCTTCCAGTGAATTAAGTCATCAAGTTAGTAGAAGAACAATGTTACTTAATCCTTTGACATATATTACTATGAGAGATCTCTCGGACGATAGGACCACTATTTACTTGTTACATCCTTATTTGAGTTGAGTTAAATCCTTGAATAAACAAATAGTCTATGACATATGCCTTTCACTTGTTCTTAAATTGTAGACTCTGAAGGCTTTTGTGGAAAGTGGATATCCAACAAAAATCCTTCATCAGCTTTTAGATCAAATTTGGATAGCTGTTCAGGATGAGTCTTAAGAACAAAACACTTGCATCCAAATACATGAAAGTACTTCAGATTTGGCTTCTTTTTCTTCATCATCTCATATGGTGTCTTTCCATGCTTGTTGATAAGTGTTCCATTCTGAGTAAAACAAGCAGTCTGCACAGCTTCAGCCCAAAAATAGGTTGGTAACTTTGCTTCATCAAGCATAGTTCGTGCAGCTTCAATAAGAGTTCTATTCTTTCTTTCAACAACTCCATTTTGCTGTGGAGTTCCAGGAGCAGAGAATTCCTGCTTTATTCCATGGTCTTTGCAGAACTCTTCCATAATCAAATTCTTGAACTCAGTGCCATTATCACTTCTTATGATTTTCACAGAGTCTTTGACCAATTTATCCAGTTGTTTGACATGATCAATCAAGATAAATGCAGTTTCACTTTTTGTGTGCAAGAAATACACCCATGTGTATCTAGTAAACTCATCTACTATGACCATAGCATATTTCTTCTTTGCAATAGACATGACATTCACTGGACCAAATAGATCAACATGTAGTAGGTGATAAAGCTCAAGAATTGAAGATTCAGTCTTGCTCTTGAATGAAGATTTTCTTTGTTTTGCCTTTTGACATGAATCACAAAGGCCATCAGGAGCAAATACTGATTTTGGCAGTCCTCTCACAAGATCTTTCTTGACTAGTTCATTTATATTGTTGAAATTTAAATGAGAGAGTTTCTTGTGCCAATCCCAGCTTTCTTCAATTGATGCTCTGCTTAACAGACAGATTGTAGAACCATCAGAACTTGTTGAAAGCTTGGCTTCATAAATGTTACCATGCCTGTATCCTTTCAGAACAACTTTGCCTGTAGATTTGTTTACAACTTCACAGTGTTCTTCAAAGATATCCACATGATAACCTCTGTCACAGATTTGACTAACACTCGGCAGATTATGTTTAAGTCCTGAGACTAGAGCTACTTTTTCAATGATGACATTCCCAAGATTGATATTGCCATATCCCAGAGTTTTTCCAATGTTGCCATCTCCATAAGAAATACCTGGGCCAACTTTCTCCACAAAGTCTGATAGCAGGGCTTTATTTCCAGTCATATGTCCTGAACATCCACTGTCAAGAACTAGGATGTTTTTCCTGTTGTCCTACAATCACAAAGACCACTAATGATTAGTTTTAAGGACCCAGACTTGCTTGGATCCTTTGGCCTTATTAAGTTTGTTAACATTTGCAGCGGATTTAACATCAGAGTTTATGTTAACATTTTTCTTATAAGAATTTACAGTATCAGACTTTGCATCAGAACTTACACTAGAAGAAATAATGCTAACTTTCTTTAAAGAAGGTTTTATTTGATAATAATCATAGTACAAACTATGATATTCCGTACAAGTATAAATGGAATGCCATAAACTACCGCAATGAAAACAAGGATTTTGTGGCCTATATCTAACAGACTGACTCTTTACTCCTGATTTTGAAGGTAAGAAGTTTATGTTCTTATTCTTCCTGCAAAAAGAAGCCAGATGGTTAGAATTTCCACATTTATAACATTTCTTTCTAGCAGCATTAGGAATAGGCTTATAATCATTGCTTTTATTCACACCTTCCTTTCCATTCCTATTTTTCCTAGGCGGCTTTACCTTGTTTACATTCTTAACATCTTTCAGCTTATGCTTAAGCTGCTTCTTTGTCATTAAGCCTATGTTAACTTCAGTTGGCTTATCCTGTTTTGGTTTGTCAGAAGTTAATTTTTCTTTAACTTCTGTTTTATCAATATCAGACTTTACAGCTACAAACTTAACAGGATTTACCTTTGGCTTTTGTTTAACAACTATAGGCTCAATTTCTACAGTTCCTTTATTATTCTTATCATCTCCATAACCTAAGCCCTCTTTCCAGTTTCCACTACTTAACAAATTCTGAGTTGTTCTGCCAGAGTTAGTCCAAGTCCTGATAATCTCTCTTTCCTTTTCTAACTCAGTTTTTAGAGATTCATTCATTTTAAGCGCTTCATCACTAACATAGAAAGCATCATCTCTATCTTTCTGAGTTTGATGGAACATAACTAACTCTTTTCCTAAATAATCATTCCTCTTTTTATAAGCAAGATTTTCAGAAGTTAATCTTTCACATGTTAAAGTTTGATCTCTATAACTAATGAACATGGTTTTAAGATATCTTCTCAACTCAGTAATATCATCAGTATGAAAAGCATAAGTCGTTTGAGGTACCTTTAACTCAGCAGCTTCAGAACTGCTATCAGCATTTGCCATCAAGGCATAGTTCACCTCACTTTCAGAATCTGAAGTGTCTGTCCATCTTTTCTTCTTTGTGACAAGAGCCTTGCCTTTGTCACTTTTTCCTTTCTTGCAATCAGGAGATATGTGGCCTTTCTCACCACAGTTGTAGCATTTTACATTTGAGTAATCTTCTCTGTCAGACTTTCCTCCTTTGCCTTCAGATTTTCTGAAACCTTTCTTATCAGAACTTGCACCTTTCCTAGAAAACTTCTTTCCCCTTCTGAATTTCCTGTATGCAATCTTTGTTATTCCTTTCACCATAAGAGCACACAGCTTCATCATCTCTTCATCAGGGTCCATCTCAGATAGACTTTCAGTTTCTGAATCCTCATCACTATCAGAACTTGATGACTCAGTAGACTTTGTGATAAGAGCCTTTCCTTTGCCTTTCTTTGATACAGCCACTTTAGGGGATTCCTCCTCAGCCTTAAGAGCAACTGTCCTTGACTTTCTCCCATGCCTCTTGCTTCTTTAATCCATCTCAAGTTCATGAGTCTTGAGCATACCATAAATTTCATCAAGAGTAGTTTCATCAAGAGCATAGTTGTCTCTTATAGTTGTGGCCTTTAAATCCCAACGTTCAGGAAGAGCTAAAAGGAATTTGAGATTAGTATCTTTAAGATCATATTCCTTATCCACCAGTGACAGATCATTCAAGAGTTTGACAAATCTATCATATAAACCAGTTAATGACTCATCAGGTTTTATGTCAAAGTGCTCATACTCTTGAGTGAGTACAGTCCTCATATTCTTCTTAATTGAATCAGTTCCCTCGTATCTTATCTCTAAGGCATCCCATATCTCCTTTGTAGTCTTGCAGTTAATTACCCTGTTTGACATGACATTATCAATGGCACTATGCATCAAATGTCTTACCTTTGCATCCTTTGCAATAGATGAGATATCTTCAGCTGTATATTCACTTTTCTCCTTTGGTACAGTCTGTGATGGCTGATCTGCAACTACAACAAAGAGCTTGGTTGGCTTGTGTGGTCCTTCATTAATTCTGTCAAGGTATTCTGGATCTGTAGCTTCCAGAAACATAAACATCCTGTAACACCCCCAAATCCGGGGTCAGAGGATTTGGTCGTCACTATAAAACTTCAATCCAAATTAACCTGTTAAATCAATAAATAAATGCCAGCGGAAGATAATTATCATAAATGACCCCAAACTACTCCAAGATCTTTTAAGGTTACAGTTCTAGAAACAAGGTAACCAAATTCCAAAAATAAATTTTTCTCTTTCTTTTTCAAACTCTTTTCAACAAATTCCAATTCAATACTAACCCGCTAGTATAACTTTGAAAAGAAGTATACTAGGCCCAACTATAATACACAACTATAATAATATAATATAAACAACTTTATACAATAAAACTTACACTAGTCCGCAAACCCTGGACTAACCACCTTCCAAAAGCTTCTTCTTTGCTTCCTCGAATTACGCAGCTAAACAGCGCAAGCTAATCCTCACTGGAGGTTAGATTTAAAAACAGGCAAGTATGAGCGAAAGAAATGCTCAACAAGATTATTATGACATATATAAGGTCTTTTTGATATAAAACCCACATCTGCAATAGCGCAGAATATTTAAAATCATAATTGCTGAATCATAAAATTTTAGTTAAGGAATCCCATAATTGATTCCTCTTCATTATACAAAATCCTTTTTGGTATTTTTGAGCGAAAGTCTTCAGCAATTCTTTGAATCTGGACGAGATTAAAACTCGTAAAACAGTGTTTACGGAAATATCGTAAACCACAATAACATGAAACAATGATTATGGATTAAATCATAAACTTTATTCAAAACCGAACTCTTGAAATTAAGACTTATTTTGTTGTTCAGCTATCCATAAAACAACGTTCAAGAAATTCCTAACTATTCAGTAACCATCATTATCGACTAAGTTTCCATAGACTTAGCCAGCTAAACCAGCCTGATAAGGACGGGTTGAATAATTAAGAAGATCCCAATTCATTCAAGATTCTAATTATCACTGAGCAACTAATGTTGCAGCAACAATCTGAACTTCGAATTCATTTATAAACACTGTAATTTCCCGAAACTGAGTGTTAAGAAAGAATAACTTTAATCCAAAATAGAACAGTTGATAAATCATTTAATCTATGAATATCAAAAATGATATGATAATTTAGATTAGGTCATTCTCCGATGGACGTACTATCACATGCTGATCAGCCCGTGTGATAGCACAAGGTCATGATTCGTAGAAACGTGACCCCAAAAACACGAGTACTCAAACAAAAAGGCATAACTAGCCTGTGGCAAAATGGTGTCATAATATTTCATATGGCACTTAGAAATAGCCCTCCGCTGGACCGTCCGTCCCGGTCACTTATGCAATTATGATCCAATCTTAAAACATTTTATTGAAATGGGGTCATGATAATCGATACCCGAATTAATCTTATTCCCCCAATTCTTGGGTAGGAATATTCGCAACCAAATCACTTTTCTCAAAATCCAAAACATTTGTAAATCCGATAATTGGATAAGTAAAATCACTTAGCTATTCTGAACATAGAATAGCAGAAGAGTGCTTGCATAAACAGAATCATTTAATTCAGCGATATGTAAAACATTTATCGATTCTAAACTGAGAATAGGAAAAGCAATACTTGCATATGAAGATTTAAAATAAATATCACTTGAACAATAAGTGATGATAGGGATACTTGCATAATATGATTCGAAATAAACATCCCTTGAATGATAAGTGAAGTTAGGGGTACTTGCCTTTGGGTTTTAGCAGTTAGTCACACTCGCAAAGACGCATCTATTCTGACATTCTGTCTCAAAATATCTCCTTCCTTCTTTTCAACACTTTACTGATATGCTGCTCCTGCGATTGCTAGAAGCCTGATATCCAATACCATTCCATTCTATTCTTTATCCAACGTCTTGTCCTGATCAACTCGGATGATCCGCATCTATAATTAAAAGATACAACTTTAATCGTCTAAAAGATAATAACTCGACGAACTGCGCGTTAAAACCCTATCGTCTACCCATACGATAACCCACACATAAATATAACAGACAAGCACAGGACTTTTGATCCACACACACACACATAATTCACATAGCACATAAGCACATAACTCATGTATCAAATAATTCATATCACATATGACTCAGTTCGTCAAAAGGGTCGACTCGGTATGTTTAAAACTAAAATCGGGTCAAAAATATGATTTATCGATCAAAAATTGACTCAGAATGATTTGTAAAACAAGCGACCTTTCGAAACAAAAGAATTTGGGTCTCGAAAGTATTTTTAATGCAAGCGGAATATTTTTCTGAGTCTGTACGCTTCGTTTCGTATTAAACGGACGAACGGTTTATTTTCTACGAATAAAATAAGAATAAATCATTTAATAATATTTATCGGGCTTTAAAATATTATTAAAGCTCGAAACTATTTTTCGGAAATTTTAAATCATAAGAAATAATTAAGTCTAATTAAATAATCAATTAAAATTCATTAACTAAATAATTTGGATTTATTTTCGAATAATAATAAAAATAATAATCTTCAGAACTAAAAATAATATTTTCTTGGAAATCGGACAACACCTCCTCTATTTCTCGGACTGCCAGTCGATATCATATCGACACAACCAATAAAAATCAACACAATAATTTATATTTACGCGTATAAACACTCCAAAAATGAATAACACGGCCACCTGAACCAAACTCGGACCAAAAGTGACTTCTCCAATAAGTTCTAAAAATTATGAAATAAATATATAAACACTAACATGCTATAATATACACAAGTATGAAGGCAGAATTTCAGAATCGTTACCCAAAATAAATTCTGGTCACCCCGAGGTGAATATCTGATGTCCGGAAAATATCTCCAGAAAAATCCGAAATTAATAGCCATAGACATATACACGCTGAGATGACATGTGGAGTAATCAACACCGTCATACTCCTTTTTAATGTCCCGAAAATAAATTAAAATGGAAATATAACAGAAATATGCCCCGCAAATTATCTCCTCAAAACCTCTCAATATATATACCTATGCGTAGGTATCGAAGCGCTGATCGTTTATATATATAATAATTGAAATTTGGATGAACGGTTGAGAAGATATGAATTTTTGAAAATTAAAAGGTATAAAAATATATACGAGAGAGAGACAGAAGAGACAGGGGGAAGGGGGAAGAAAGAGTGAAAGAGAAAACCGGGAGGGGGGTTGGCAGGTGGGGGGGTGGGTTTGGCTGGGGGCTTTACACGTTTCTTTGTTTTGTTTTTTTTTTACTGTACTACTTGCAGTACTTATCAACATATAAGCCTAATTTTGTCCCGAAATTTAGAATTTAACGAGCAGACTTAACGGGTATAATTAACCCGAAAATTACCAAATAAGTTTTAAAATTCTCGTAATAATTAAAAACTAATAAAATAAAATTTTCATAATTTTTAAAGCATTTTTGACTCGCGCACTATACCCGCATTATACGATTTAACGAACCGAGCTGCACTTGAAACAAATTCAGAAAATCACGAAAATAGTCTTAAAATGTTACAAATATCCCGAAATTTATAAAACATAAATTTCGTAATTTTAAAACAATTTTTGAAACGTAATTTATACCCGCTTTTATCAATTAAACGAATCAACGCGCGGGTGAAATTAATCCCAAAAATTCCCAAAATAATTTTAAAATTCTCAGAATATTCCAAACTTAAATAAATATGAGTTTCGTAATTTTTGAAGAATTTTGGAATTAAATACGGATTTTACAAATAAATGAAATGAGAAAATCATATAGGGCTAAATAATTGATGAAATATTGATTTCTAAATTTTATAAAATCCCAAAAATAATTATTATAATTATAAAGTCATAAAAATAATTTTAAAGATAATTTAAATATTTATGAAATTAAATTTTCAATAAAATCACTTTTAAAGAAAAAACGATACGACTCAGTAATTAATAATACAAATAATCCTCAATCACAATTTAGTTCCACACAAATAATATTACATACAACACATAGCAGCCATAATATCCATTCAATCCCTAATATTACTAAACGAACTCAATTTACCGATATCAATAAAATCGGCTTTCAAATAACTTTTGAATATAATACATTTAAGCAAATATTTTCAGAAATTAACAAGAATCGATATAACACTCAACAATTAGCACATTACCATTTAATTAACACAAACTCGTCAAATAGGAATAAAATATCCACCATTTTATTCCTTCTTAATCAGAAAATCACCTAAACATATTCAAATAATAATAATAATAATTCTGAAAATACGGGATATCACAATCTACCCCCCTTATAAGGATTCCGTCCTCGGAATCAGCAGAAGAAAGCACTAAGGGTTTTCTAACCAACTTTCCATTTCCAAATAACCTTAATTTTCCATAATCTCAAACAAATCTTGAATTCCTTGCATAATAAAACTTTTACAGGAGTTTCACTGTGTACCACTGAAAAGTCTACATCCTTTGACCAATTCCTCAATAGAATCACTTTTACTGATCGCGAGAAAGAAGAATAGAGAGAAAGATAGAGAGAAAAAAAGAAAGAAAGATAGAGAGAGAAATAAAAGAACAGATTGACTTCGCTATATGCCACTGATATTCTAATCGCATTGTAGTCCATTGTCGTCCTTCGTAATTCCATCACATCGCCTTACTTTGACTTGACCAGGATACTCAACTTAACTTGATTGGCATACCTTCGAATGTTTGAGATGATAAAATCATGGAATTTCAAAAAGAAAAGAATTTGATACCATAACGGGACCAAAATCTGAATTTGAGAAAAAGTATTGTTGAAATAAAAGAATAACTGAGAGATTAATATGATCAAATGAACTTGGTATTGCGTGTCCAAATTAAGACACTACTAAAGGTTGTTAACCTTCATGTATTCACAATACACACAAGTGATGGCGTCTCATCCAACTCCTATCACACAGACAGGTATACCTTATGTCCCCTATAGTTAGGGTTGTTCATCTCAGTTAGAATTAAAGAATATCAAAGGAATTCAAAATCAAATTAATAAAATTGAAAAGATTTCAAAGCTGATATTTCTGAAGGAAATGAAATCCAGAGAACAAAATTCTGGCATGAAATGAATAAACTGGTGTTAGGGATTATGTCTTCTAACTGATATTTCTTTTTGAGAGAAGTCAAAAGAATTTATAGAAAGAGAAGGTATTGCAAAAGTCTTAATGCTTACATTCAATTTGAACTCTTCAGTTGACTCGTCATCCGATTCTAGATACTTCTTCACGTTCCAAGAATATCGATAACCTTCATCGTCGTCGAATCATAGTCTCAGAAGATTCCATAATAGAAGTTTGCCGCTTCCTGGAGTTCCATCCAGCTCAGCACGACCATCTCGAACGAATACACCTATCTTAACTTATTCGTTGGTACTATATCCAATAGTCCAACAGGAACTCGATATGAGCTCAATCGTCCTCACATAACTATACACACTCCTACACACTCTCGTTTCTAGTTTACTATAACCTCAGCTCTGATACCAACTTGTAACGCCCCCAAATCCGGGGTCAGAGGATTTAGTCGTCACTATAAAACTTCAATCCAAATTTGTTGGATTTTAATCGCAGCGGAGGCATGGTAAAACACTTTTACACATATAAAATCCAAATAAAAGCATATAAATCGTGATTAAAACATATGAATCGATTACTAACCTTTAATAGCAATCCAAAAGCAACGATCGGAGATCCTTAGCAGCTGCTCCTCAAACGTGAAGCACTCCACCGGTATCCACCAAGAAAACGACGTTAAGGAGGAGGAGGAGGTGGAGAGAATTAGGTTTTTCTAAAATTTTTGGGTTGGAATAAAAATAGGGTTTATAATAGTATATTTATAGGCAAAATTTTCAGCTGAAATTTTCCCATAAAATATTATTATTATTAACCCATTTATTATTCTCATTAATAATTAAAACACCTTTTAATTATTAATCCTTTTTCTAAACACTTTAGAAATAATTCTCTCTCTTGATTTAATTTCCAAAAATTAAATTCTTAATTAATAATATTAAGAACTTTTCTTAATTAATTTATAATCAATTAAATCTCATTTAATCAATTATTAAATTTGCCAATTAATTATTTATTTCATAAATAAATAATTATCAGCCATTATTAATTAATTCCTCCACCATTAAATCATTCTCTTTTTATGGTGTGACCCTGTAGGTTCAATATTAAGCCGGTAGTAGAAATAAATAATAATAAAACTATTTTATCATTATTTATATAAATTCTCTAATTATTAAATATGATTAATTAATTAATCATATTTATTCTACATCGTGAGGGATACTTCTCAGCATATCGCGACTATCCGGATAATATGAATTCACTGCTTAGAATACCAAGAACCTATTCAGTGAATAGTTACCGTACAATAAACTCCTTCTACCCTATAATGTCCTGATTAAATACAAGGCATGGAACTTGTGTCAAGCCTATCTAATTTAATCATTTGCTTTCCCATTTACTATGCTCAGTTCTATGTAAATTAGAAACTCCTTTCTAATTTCATTCACTCTGGCCAGAGATTCCTGAACTAGCATAAGTGGATCAGCCTTGAACATTCGCTTCCTTCACTAGAAGGGGTAGATCCTTTATTGATCATACACTATCTTCGTGTACAAATTCCTATACCCAGTAGAGCCCTAATAATTGTCCCTGGAGACTAAGAACTAAACCAAAGCATAGTTCAGTGTACACAAGATGACTATGATGACCTCAAGTCTAAGAATACTTGTACAACTATCACTATGTGAACAACTGCTGACACGTGAGTGAACTCCATCAGTTGTTCAGCTGTGCGAGTCATGTTCAGTGAACTTATTCTATAATAAGCACCTACATACTAGCTATAGTGTCACCACACAAATATCTATGAGAACAGACATCCTTCAAAATGAAGCAAGTATAGTATGTACCGATCTTTGCGGATTATTAATTACCAGTTAGTAATCCTATGACCAGGAACTATTTAAGTTTAGAGTTATCATCTTTTAGGTCTCACTATTATGATCTCATCATAATCCATAAAAGCTTTACTCTAAACTATGGTATATCTTATTTAAACACTTAAATAGATAGAGCCCGTAATAAAAACAAAACAAGTCTTTTATTAATATCAATGAAATCAAAACAGATTACATAAAAGTTATTCCTAAATCCTCATACATGATTGGACTTAGGACATATTCCTTTCAAAATTAACCTGTTAAATCAATAAATAAATGCCAGCAGAAGATAATTATCATAAATGACCCCAAACTAGTCCAAGATCTATTAAGGTTACAGTTCTAGAAACAAGGTATCCAAATTCCACAAATAAATTTTTCTCTTTCTTTTTAAAACTCTTTTCAACAAATTCCAATTCAATACTAACCCGCTAGTATAACTTCGAAAGAAGTATACTAGGCCCAACTATAATACACAACTATGAAAATATAATATAAATAACTTTATACAATAAAACTTACACTAGTCCGCAAACCCTGGACCAACCACATTCCAAAAGCTTCTTCTTTGCTTCCTCGAATTACGCAGCCAAACAGCGCAAGCTAATCCTCACTGGAGGTTAGATTTAAAAACAGGCAAGTATGAGCGAAAGAAATGCTCAACAAGATTATTATGACATATATAGGGTCTTTTTGATATAAAACCCACATCTGCAATAGCGCAGAACATTTAAAATCATAATTGCTGAATCATAAAATTTTAGTTAAGGAATCTCATAATTGATTCCTCTTCAGTATACAAAATTCTTTTTGGTATTTTTGAGCGAAAGGCTTCAGCAATACTTTAAATCTGGACGAGATTAAAACTCGTAAAACAGTGTTTACGGAAATATCGTAAACCACAATAACATGAAACAATGATTATGGATTGAATCATAAACTTTATTCAAAACCGAACTCTTGAAATTAAGACTTATTTTGTTGTTCAACTATCCATAAAACAACGTTCAAGAAATTCCTAACTATTCAGTATCCATCATTATCGACTAAGTTTCCATAGACTTAGCCTGCTAAACCAGCCTGATAAGGACGGGTTGAATAATTAAGAAGATCCCAATTCATTCAAGATTCTAATTATCACTGAGCAACTAATGCTGCAGCAACAATCTGAACTTTGAATTCATTTATAAACACTGTAATTTCCCGAAACTGAGTGTTAAGAAAGAATAACTTTAATCCAAAACAGAACAGTTGATAAATCATTTATTTTTTGTTTTGTTTTTTTTTCACTGTACTACTTGCAGTACTTATCAACATATAAGCCTAATTTTGTCCCGAAATTTAGAATTTAACGAGCAGACTTACGGGTACAATTAACCCAAAAATTACCAAATAAGTTTTAAAATTTTCGGAATAATTAAAATCTAATAAAATAAAATTTTCATAATTTTTAAAGCATTTTTTACTCGCGCACTATACCCGCATTATACGATTTAACGAACCGAGCTGCACTTGAAACAAATTCAGAAAATCACGAAAATAGTCTTAAAATGTTAAAAATATCCCGAAGTTTATAAAACATAAATTTCATAATTTTAAAACAATTTTTGAAACGCAATTTATACCGGTTTTTATCAATTAAACGAATCAACGCGCGGGTGAAATTAATCCCAAAAATTCCCAAAATAATTTTAAAATTCTCAGAATATTCCAAACTTAAATAAATATGAGTTTCGTAATTTTTGAAGAATTTTAGAATTAAATACGGATTTTACAAATAAATGAAATGAGAAAATCATATAGGGCTAAATAATTGATGAAATAGTGATTTCTAAATTTTATAAAATCCCAAAAATAATTATTGTAATTATAAAGTCATAAAAATAATTTTAAAGATAATTTAAATATTTATGAAATTAAATTCTCAATAAAATTACTTTTAAAGAAAAAAAACGATATGACTCAGTAATTAATAATACAAATAATCCTCAATCACAATTTAGTTCCACACAATTAAAATTACTTACAACACATAGCAGACATAATATCCATTCAATCCCTAATATTACTAAACGAACTCAATTTACCGATATCAATAAAATCGGCTTTCAAATAACTTTTGAATATAATACATTTAAGCAAATATTTTCAGAAATTAACAAGAATCGATATAACACTCAACAATTAGCACATTACCATTTAATTAACACAAAATCGTCAAATAGGAATAAAATATCGACCATTTTATTCCTTCTTAATCAGAAAATCAGCTAAACATATTCAAATAATAATAATAATAATTCTGAAAATATGGGATATCACACATCCTCACCTTCCGTATGGGATACTCAGAAGGTTTCAGTATGAGAACCCTAATAGCCTCATATCGACTATGGATTTGAGTCTTTGGAGTTTCTTCTATTTTGGTGGGCTTGGTTGGAGTTTGTGCTTCTTCAGACATGATTGTTTTTGGATCTTTACTGGATGTATTTTAACAGATTGCTCTGATACCACTTGTTAGGTCACACACACACACTGTAGAAGGGGGTTGAATACAGTGTTTACTACAATCAAATTGAATATAAGAACTCAAGTAACAGAACACAGATTTTATTCAACACAATAAACTCCGTTACAAAGAACTGTTCTCTCTCAGTGATGAACAAATTATCACGAGAGCTGCTAGGGTTACAAAGAATAATAATCTTGATTAAGATGACACATATAGTGTAAACCCTATGTCTGTGTTTATATACTACACAGTTACAAGATAAATTTCTAATTAATATCGAATATAATTATGCTTCCTAATATATATCAACTAGTTATCTTTTCTTCCAAGTATTCTATTCATAGAATTCTTCTCCATGCATATCTCTTCTTATGTTTGTCTTGATCTTCTTTCCTTTCAATCAGCCGCCTTCCTTATCTGAACGTCTCCTTAAGTCCTAATATTATCTCCTGATAAATATCTCCTGATAACTTAAGTCCTGACTTCAGTATAAGTACTGATTTCCAGTTAAGTCCTGATTTGTCATGTTAAGTAAGATCTGAATACAAATCATATTAGACATGACATCACAAATATATTTAACATTATGTTGTGATAGTTGTAGTAGGCGGAGGCTGCTATGATAGCCAGTTTTGACGTGTATTTGGATGGTTTCTATTCGGTGGATTTCAGTTGTACTAGTTGGATTCCTGTTGGTTATTGTATTGTAGTTGCTTTACTTCATTGTTCAGTTTTTATATATTTGTGTGTTGCTATTATTGTTGTTACTATTATTATTGCTTCTGTTGCTGGCATTTTTAGATTATGATCATTCACTCAGGATGGATCCAATTAAACTGGGGATGGGGATATTGTCTTAGTGGCAACGCTCTCCTAATACATAAATATAAACTGCTTGGAGCAATCTATTTTCTTATATATGACTATTATGTTTCAGGAGATGCGACTATAGAGGAATTCTCAACCCAATAACGGATCTGCTGGGATCCCTTCATGAGTGAATTGATGAATTTGTTGCGTCAGCAGTCTACACAGCTGGCCTAACAGCAACAGCAATTCCATTAGCAGCAACAACAATTGCAGCAATAACAACAACAGCAACAGCAGCTCATACAGCAACAACAACAACAAATCTAACAGCAGAAACTGCAAATCCAGCAGCAACATGAGATGAGGGGGACAAATCAGGGTGTTAGTTTTAAGTCTTTCCAAGAAGTAAAGCCCCCAGATTAAAGGAGAGGTAGATCCTGTTGCTGCCATGATATGGTTGAAGGAGATGGAAAAGGCGGTTGCGCTCACCAAGGTGAGTGAGGATTTTAAGACGGATTATGCTAGTTATTTTTTGAAGAATGATTCAAATTATTGGTGGAAATCTACGCGACCCTTAGAAGGATAAGGTCTTGTTCCATGGGCCAGATTCACAGAGTTGTTTTTGGAGAAATACTTTCCGGACTGTCTCCAAATTCAGATGGAAATGGAATTTTTGGAGTTAAAATAAGGAGTCAGGAGTGTCACGGAGTATGAAGCAAAGTTTACAGAGTTAGCCCGGATAGCACCGGAATAAGTGAGTTCAGAAACCCAAAAAGCGAAGTGGTTTCAACAAGAGTTGAAGCCAGAAATAAGGAGTGGAGTTGTAGCTTTACAACTCAAAACATACTTTGGTAGTCCAGGCTGCCTTAGTGATAGAAAGTGATCAGAGGTTAGCTGCAAATGAGCAGGGTGAGAAGAAGAAAAAGTTTGAAAATCGGCCTGCTAGGTTAGAATCAGGTATAGCAAATCAGAAGTTCCAGCGTTGGTTTGGAAAGAATAAGAATAAGAAGTTCCGGAGACCGAATTTACCCCAGGCTAGACCCAGTACTACTTCAGTTAACTCTACCCCGACAATGGTTAGTAAGCCAGTGGTTGATTGTAAGACATGTGGGAGGAAGCACAGTGGACAATAGCGAGAAAATATCAACTATTTTAAGTATGGCCAGAAGGGTCATTATTCCACAGAGTGCAAGTTTGAGACTCAGGGAGCAACTTATTTTAGTTGCGGCAAACTGGGACATATAGCTAGGAATTGCAAGTCGGTGACCCAAGGTAATGTTGGAAGGAGCGTGTCCCAAGGACCAACAACCAGTACTGCTAGAGCTAGAACCTTTAAGATGACCAAGTAGTTAACATGTACGGAATTAAGATGACCAAGAAATCTCCAGCTCATGATTCCGATGTGGTTGCAGGTACGCTTTCTCTTAATTCCGTACCTGTTAATGTTTTGTTTGATTCGGGAGCGTCCAAATCTTTTATATCTGTAAATTGTGTGAATAAAATGCAATTAATATTGGAAGACTTAGAGGAACCTTTGACCATATAAGTGGCTAAAAAAGATAAAGTGCCCGTAAGTCAATTTTGTCCTAAATGATCCTTAGAGATTTCAGGATATACGTTCCCTGTTGACCTAATACTTTTCGAGTTGGGAGACTTTGATGTTATTCTAGGCATGGATTGGTTGTCTCTATATAAGGCAAATATTGACTGTAAAAAAAGAGAGTTGTTATGTATACCCCAGATAATAAAAGAATCAGTTACCAAGGACAGAGGCAGGATAAAAAGTTCCTTTCAGTAATGCAAGCAAAGAGATTGTTGCGGCAAGGTTGTGAGGCGTATTTGGCTCATATGATGGATACGAAGAAAGAGACCCCTACTTTGGATGAGATTCCCATAGTGAGAGAATTCCCTGACGTCTTCCCAGAAGAGTTACCAGGATTGCCACCTGATCGAGAGATAGAGTTCTCTATTGATTTGATACCTGGAGCTGAACCAGTTTCCAAAGCTCCATACCGGATGGCCCCAATGAAGATGAAAGAATTGGCTAAGCAACTTCATGAACTATTAGATAAGGGAGTCATTCGACCCCGTATTTCTCTGTGGGGTGCTCCAGTGCTATTTGTGAAGAAGAAGGATGGAAGCATGAGATTGTGTATTGATTATAGAGAGTTGAATAAGTTGACAATAAAGAACAAGTATCCCTTGCCACGCATCAATGATCTGTTTGATCAGTTTAAGGGGGTGTGTTATTTCTCGAAGATTGATTTAAGGTCTGGCTACCACCAACTGAAGATAAAGCCCGAAGATATCCCTAAGACTGCATTCTGAACAAGGTATGGCCATTATAAGTTTATAGTGATGTTGTTTGGATTGACAAATGCGCCAGCGGCTTTTATGGATCTAATGAATAGGGTGTATAAGGAGTATCTGGATAAGTTTGTTATTGTATTTATTGATGACATCCTCATATATTCAAAGAATCCAGAAGATCACGCAACGCATCTACGGATTGCCCTTCAGAAGTTGAGAGAAAAGCAATTATATGCAAAGTTCTCCAAGTGTGAGTTTTGGATGACCGAGGTACAGTTTCTTGGACATGTGGTGAGTAAGGAAGGTATCAAAGTAGACCCAAAAAAGATTGAAGCTGTATTAAAGTGGGATCAACCGAAGACTCCGACGGAATAAGAAGTTTTCTTGGATTAGCTGGATATTATCGGAGATTTATGGAAGATTTCTCAAAAATTGCATCCCCATTAACCAAGTTGACCAGGAAGAATGAGAAGTTCATTTGGATGGAAAAGTGTGAGGAGAATTTCCAGGAATTGAAAATGAAGTTAGTGACAGCTCCAGTATTAGCATTGCCAGATGAGGCGGGGAACTTTGTGATCTATAGCAACGCTTTTTGAAAGGATTGGGTTGTGTATTAATGCAACATGATAAAGTCATTGCTTATGCCTCCAGACAACTAAAGCCTCACGAGCAGAAATATCCAGTTCACGACCTTGAGTTGGCAGCTATAGTGTTTGCTCTAAAGTTATGGCGTCATTAATTGTATGGAGATAAATGTGATATTTATACGGATCATAAGAGGTTCAAGTAGATATTCACGCAGAAGGATTTGAACATGAGACAGAGAAGGTGGTTGGAACTGATTAAGGACTATGATTGTTCGATTTATTATCACCCAGGTAAAGCCAATATGGTAGCTGATGCCTTGAGCAGAAAAGGGAAGTTAAATATGGTTCGGATTGTGGATGAACTAGTACGAGACTTAGAAAGGATGGAAATTGAGGTTCGAGTACCAAGTGAGAGTCAGGAGCAGCTATATGAAGTTACTTTCTAGACGACGTTGATGGAAAAGATAAAAAGGTGTCAAGAAGGAGTTATGGAACAGGATTTGGATACTTTGACAGGAGAAGAGTTATGTACTAAAAAGGATAACCAAGGTTTGTATAGATTTTAATCCAGAGTTTGGATTCCTGATGTAACGGAATTGAAGAATGAAGTGTTATACTAAGCGCACAACTCTAGGTTTTCTATCCACTTTGATAGTACTAAGATGTACCAAGACTTGAAGAGAAACTTTTGGTGGCCAGGAATGAAGAAAGATATTGCCAACTGGGTTAGCAAGTGTCACGTATGTCAAACGGTGAAAGCGGAGCATCAACGACCAAGTGGACTGTTACAACCTTTGGAGATTCCCAAATGGAAGTGGGAAGAGATTGCTATGGATTTTGTAGTGGGATTGCCAAGGACGAGAGCAAATCACGATGCTATTTGGGTAATCATTGATAGATTGACCAAGTCAGCGCATTTTCTTCCGATCAATGAAAGGTATTCGTTTAAAAAGCTAGTTAAGTTATACTTGGATGAGATAGTTACCAAACATGGAGTGCCTGTGTCTATAGTGTCAGATCAAGACCCGAGATTCAATTCCAGGTTTTGGACTAAATTCCAAGAGTGCCTAGGAACAAAGTTGAATATGAGCACCGCTTATCATCCTCAAATAGACGGCCAAAGTGAAAGAACGATTCAGACCATAGAGGATATGTTGAGAGTCTGTGTTTTGGATTTTAAGGGTAATTGGGATGAACACCTACCTTTGATTGAGTTCTCGTATAATAATAGTTACCATGCCAGTATCGGGATGCCACCTTACGAAGCTTTTTATGGACACAAGTGTAGATCACCGTTGTACTGGGATGAAGTAGGAGAGAAGAAAGTGTTAGGTCCCGAGTTGGTTCAGCAAACCAGAGATGCAATAGTATTGATTCAAAAAAGGTTAGAAGCAGCCCAAAATAGACAGAGAAAGAATGCAGATTCGCATAGGAAATATATGAACTTCGAGACAGGAACTCTGGTGTTACTAAAGGTATCACCTTGGAAAGGGTTAATACGATTTGGTCAGAAAGGTAAACTTAGCCCCAGATTTATTGGACCCTTTAAGGTTTTGAAGAAAGTAGGAAAGGTAGCTTACGAGATAGCATTACCACCGTAGTGGCAACACATTCATAATGTGTTCCACGTATCTATGTTGAAGCCTTATGTTCCTAATTTGAATCAAGTCATAGAATATGAACCGATTGAGCTTCAGCCAGATTTGTCTTATGTGGAACAACCGATTCAGATTTTGGACCGTAAAGAACGAGTCCTTAGGAATAAGTCAATACCCATAGTGAAAGTCTTGTGGAAAAATTCTCGAGTAGAAGAGTCTACTTGGGAGTTAGAGTCAGGCATGCTTGATAAATATTCTCATTTATTTCGTAGAGTCAGATTCTGGGGACAAAATCTTTTTAAAGGGGAAAGGATATAACGACTCGTTTATTTTCTTTTATTTTTAATATTTAAAAGTGTAATAATTGAATAAATAATTAAATAAAATATGTGCATTGATTTTCGGCAGCAGTGTGTTGATTTTATTATTTATCTGAGATCTTTTGATTTATGGTATGGATTTTGTGATTTATTATGGAGATATGTGGTTCTATTATACTTGTAAAAGTGTTTTTATTACCGTTTCAATTCTATAAATATTTGAATTGTCTCTAAAATTGGTTTTATAATTTTATAATTTCAATAATTATTTTTAGGACTTTATAAAATTGAGAAATCAATATTTCACTAATTATTTATTTTTAAATGACTTTCTGATTATGTTTATTTGTAAAACCCATACTTAATTCCAGAAATCTTCAAAAATTATGAAACTCATATTTTATGAAGTTCGTATTATTCTGAGAATTTTAAAATTATTTTGGAAATTTTCGGGATTAGTTTTACCCGCGTGTCCTTTCGTTTAATTATTAAAAATGGTACAAACTATATTTCAGAAATTATTTTAAAATTACGAAACTTACGTTTTAATTAAGTTCGGGATATGTATAAAATTTTGAAGTTGTTTCAATAAATTTTTGAAGTTGTTTTCTCGCAAACTCGTTTCGTAAATAATAACTGTGGGATGTAATTGACCCTGTATAACTCGATTGGCGGTTATAAGAAAGTGACACGTATCCTAAATAAAGGACACGTGTCTGCATCTTGTTAATTGAGGAACCATCTCTTTTGTTCCTTGTCTCTCTCGGCCGAATTCTCGAAATCTCTCCATTTCTCTCTCGATTCAATCTCTCCAAAAATCTCTCCCTTACTTCTCTCTTTTCCCTCCCCGTTTCTTCCTCCCATTTTTTTCTTTTCTTTTCTGGCATTCTTCTCCGTTCCTCCCTCATGTTGCTCCAGTCTCGCCGTCGCCGTGTTTTTCCGGTGAGCTTGGTGGTTCCTGTTGCTTATATGTATGTATATATCTATATATAGATATGTATATGCTTGTGTGTGTGTTGTTATGCTTGTGAGTGTATGTTGTTATGCCTGTGTGTGTGTATTGTGCCTGTGTGTGTGTGTATTATGGCTGTGTGTGCGTGTGTGTAGGATCGGTGGTGTGGGCTGGGGCGGCGCGTGGCCGCGTGCCTCCTTGTTCCCTGTTCTGTGTTGTTGTTGGGCTGTCCTTTGGGCTGTCCTTTGGGCTGTCCTTTGGTTGTTGTTGGGCTTGCAGCTGGGACGGATATTTTTCGGGCCTTTTCTTTTGGGCCTGTTTGTGTAGTTTGGTTTGGTGACTGGAAATTGATTTTTATTTTTCTGCAAGGAATTAATTGATTATCGTTCGTGAAATAAAAAATTTCGTTGCGAGAAAATATTATTAGTCGGTATCATTTATTTGGGAACCCGTATTATATCGGGCACCAATAAATTGTACCGCCGTTGACGATGAACTTCGGTGAGTCAACGGTGGACGGTGATGATGTTGTTCTGAGTCCTAAACTTTATAAATAAATATAACGATTCGTATAAAATGTTTTCGAAAATAAATTATATTTTGGGCTGTACGTAAATAAATACGTGATTGTGAAATTGGTATTGGACGAGATTGTGAATTGTTGTGATTGTTGACGTCGATTGTAATCGACGGGTAGGCTTATAAACAAAGGAGTTGCTGCCAAAATTTTCTAAAATTTTATTTTGAAATGTACTTATTTATATTATATTATACGTGCTACCCTATTTGTATCGGATTACATGATTATGTGTATGATAGCTATACAAGTCGGGTTATCGGATTGGGTTGTTAGAGTTGAGGATATCAAGCATGTCGATATAACTGATTAGGGTATTCTGTATCTGTAGATTTTGGTCGAGTGTTGCATGGACTAAAGTCGACGTGAAAGTTACCTAGGATTTCTGAAAGCGTTGCAAGGCAAGTACCCCTGACCATTCTTTTATGGTTCAGTACGTATGAATAGATAATGTTTTATTCTCGTAATGGAACAGAAATGTTTTAAGTTACGTATCCCCTATAGTTATAAATCACTGTTTTCAATCTGTCTTGGGGAAAAGTAACTTCGAAAGGTACCTATCTCGAATGAAATGATTTGTGAACTGAATTTTTATATGTGTGCTGGTAAAAGGAATGGCTTTAAAAGTGAGACAGGTACAAGTGTTTTGAAAACTGGATAAAACGATCAGATATGGGATACATAGGGGCCAGAGTAGGCCTATTGAGTTGGCGTAAGAGGCTAACTCGGTTGCGCGCACTATATAACCGATTAGTCCAGCAGGTCAGAGACCTAGCTAATCTCTGAGTTCTGGAATAAGTAAATGGGATGGCAGTTAGAGCCGTCTGGTGTTGATAGCCTGATCAGTTGTCTTCACATATCCGTTACGTATTAGATTTGGATTTATGATTCCGGTAAGGGTGTAAGTGGTTGATACTGTGGTTTTATAAATGTAAATAGCATGCTAAAATTGGACTCTGGTACTTACACAGCACACTACTACGTTGCTTTATCAAAAGCATGCTAGACAGTGATATCCAGTTATCTCAGTTTTTCATTATATAATGTTGTTGACATGATTATAGCTCTGTTCCTATCATTGTTTACGTTACTGTTTTTATACTAGTATTCATATGTTGGTACTGCTGAGCGATTATGCTCACCCTTGCAACCTGTTATGTATATATATTGCAGATGCCTAGAAGACCAGTCAGACAGGCCCGTGTTCCCGCCCCTTCAGGACCCGGCTCCTCAGAGGTAGTGTTTGTCAGGCCACATGTGGTTTGATGAGTTGCTGAATAAAGTTAGAGTGTGTCAGACTTTTGAATAATTGGTTTGTAATAATGTGAACCTGAATCATACTTGAACCTGGATCGGATCTTGGTTCGGGGTCAAGTTAGTATATGTTAATAATAATCTTGTTATTTATATTTCTGGTATTTGTGTTGAGTGACGTCAACTCCTGACCCCGGGGTTGAGGCCGTCACATAAGAGACAGGACCGTGAAAAAGATGGAAAACTACAAAGAAAAGACAAAACTCTATTTCGTGAAGAAAACCAGGGTCAGAGAGTATGGAGTGGGAGATTTGGTATTCCGGGACACTGAAGCTTCAGACCCAACAAATCAAGGAAAAATGCAGCCCAAATGGGAAGGGCCTTATAAAGTTAAAGAGGTGTTGCGCCCGGGGACATACAAACTATGTTATCCTAATGATACCGAGGTCCCGAACACCTGGCACATGGCCCGGTTAAGAAAATTCTACCAATGATTAATATGTGCACATTCTGGAATCATCTCCATGTTAGAATTATGATATCTTTATCTCCCAATCAAGTGATTTAAATTCTGTATCTATATGCCCCGGAATGTAATATCTACCTTATTTCGATTTAAATGAAAAACCTTATTTTGAGCATCTCATAGCTTAGAATAGTTTTGTTCTGTTGTTTGATTACTGCTATTGCATGCATACCCAAATGCATGACTTAAACACAACCAATGTGCACTTATACAAATTTCTTAAAATTGAAATTTTACCCCTGCCCGGGGTCAAGAAACACAACCCATGTGCACTTATACAAATTTCTTAAAATTAAATTTTTACCCCTGCCGGGGTCGAGAAACACAACCCATGTGTACTTAGACAAATTTCTTAAAATTGAAATTTTACCCCTGCCCGGGGTCGAGAAACACAACCCATGTGTACTTAGACAAATTTCTTAAAATCGAAATTTTACCCCTTCCTGGGGTCGAGAAACACAACCCATGTGTACTTAGACAAAGTTCTTCAAATCAAAATTTTACCCCTGCCTGGGGCCAAAAGTAAGGCACGATACATGTGTACTTATTAACATTTCTAAAATTGGAAATTTACCCCAACCCGGGGTCAAAGATAAGCAACAATCCATGTATACTCAGAAGATTTCTAGACTTAAAACTTCACCCCTATTCGGGGTCAACAATCCATGGGAACTTGATAAAAATTTTATAAGTCGCAATCCATGTGTACTTGATAAAAATTTTGTAAGTTTTAATGTTTCAACGAAAATGAAAGGCAATAAAATGCAAACAAACCAAGCATTGAATAAACTAACCCGGGGAAGCTGACCCTGAGTAATACCAACGTACATACAAATTAAGCAAGCCAATTGGCTTAGTTCAAAAATACTTAAAAACATTTAATCCAAAATACATGCCATAAAGGCCAAATATTTAGTCTTCAGCTGTCGGTTGGGGGGGAGGAGAAAGAGGCTGCTCCGGATCTTCTTGAGAAAGCGGCGGTTGTTGGGCAAGAGGAGACTCGGGAATAGGAGGAGCATTAGTCGACGGTCCAGCCCCGGATTCCCTGGCCAAGATGGCATTGGCTTCATTCGCCAACCGTGTTTCCTCCTCAATGTACTTTTCAAGGAAGACATCAATGATTCCCCCCGGATTGTCTGCGAGGTACCGGGAGGAAACCCTCCAACATATCTAGATCTTCTCCAGAGCTTTCTCGTTCAACTCCTCGAAATATGGCAGAGTTCCCCGGAAGTTGGCCAAGACTTCTTCCGTAGTTGGCCTCGCAGCCAAATCCTCCTTAAGCTTCCGGTTCTCGTCCTTCATCTCCCGGACAGAAGCCTCAGCCCGATCCTACCTCTCCCTGATCTCATCCAAAAGCTTCTTGTGAGCTTCAGCTTCCTTCAAATTGGCCTCTTTCAGCTCCTTCACCTCCTGGGCCAGATTCTCCGCTTCAGTTTTGGTAACCTCCCCAGCATCAGCTTTCTCCTTCAAGGTCCGGGTAATGGCCACCAAGCCTGCAATTCGGGAGTTGGCCTGTGAACAAATAAGCATCAAAACGGAAAAATACGAACACATAAAAAGACAAGTACAAAAACAGGAAAAACACCTACAACCGTTATTATACACCCTGTCACGGTAATTATGGCAATGGCACGTCCTTTCTGAAAAAAGGGGGGAAAGAGAAACGTTTCATACGCTCAAATATACACACACACATATATATATATATGCATATACATCTGTGAGTCCGGCTGGAATCCCAACAGACTTCTGACACCCCTGAATCCTAGTCGTTGCTTTCAGAGTCCGGTCAAATCAAGGACAACCTATCCTTATATATCCGCCATTATACAGAAATTTGAAAAAACCAAGTCAACCCCGGAGTCTCATATTCCTAAAACCCTGGGTTTAGGGGCAACAAATAAAAAAAAAACCCCAAAAATTTTCTTTTACACAGTTTAAGGAACCCCACCTTGGACACAAATCAAAGAGACTAACCAAGTCAACCTCGGGGTCTCATATTCTTGAAATCCCGGGGTTAGGGGCAACAAATCAAAGAAAAACCCCAAAAAATTTCCTTCAAGTAATCCAACAAAAACTAACATATTCCCCCATCCGGGAAACCCGCATAAGGGAGTGGGAGGCAAATGATAGCCCATAATAGTTCAGGCCCAATAAGAGGAGCCCAGGGCCCAATGAGCAATAACCCTGGGGGACTTCGGGACACGTGGCAACATCACCACCGTCCATGTGGCTTGGATCCGGAATATTCCAATGGTCCGGATCTGGAGGTACGTTAGCTCATCACAGACGTCCACGCGTCTTTCAGTCCAAAACTCACCTACGGCCCAGATCCAAGATACAAACCCCTGAACCCTAATGGAAAGCCTATAAAATGCTGATCAAAAGGTGTATTAGGGGTTACTGAATTTTTACTACCTACACACCTATACACACACCATGTATATTCGAGTAATTCTTATTTTGCCCTTTCTTCTCCGATACCCCTTCTCATTCTCACACCGGAGGTGCCGCGGGGACGCCACAAACCACCGTTATTTCTACTTAAATGGAGGTTGAGTCCGGATAGGATAAGGAGAAGACCCCGGGATGATATGGAATTATCAGGTATAATTTTATTTTATTTTAATCCAGACCTTTGAAAAGTAGATACAACAATCAAGAAATAAGTTGTTGGATAAATGGCTCCCAACAAGTTCTAAAGAATTTTTATGGTTTACAGAAGTATATTATTACGTATTTTACAATGTAAGGGATCTTAATCCAGTATCATGCTGATAGGAATCTGCTAAGATCTTCCGTCTAAGCATTCGTTTCTTTTGGGAGACTATTCTTTTGGTAAACCATTTTGAAGATAAAGGGCAAATGAAAGCATTTTTATATGTGAGCATACACGTTCATACTACGTTCATTTCCTTGACGATTTGAGTTCAACTTTATTCACATCCAACTGGCTCAATATGATGAGCAATTCTGCATTCAGCACAGACAATCTAAGTAAAGTGTGAATCACCCAAATTGGGATTTTGATTATTCATTTTGCTTCGTTCCTCGGAAGATGATTAATTTTATAGTGTTTTCAACACAGGTTAATGGAGATAATTAGCATTGTATTTGGAGCAGCATGCTAGGCTATTAGCCGACAAGTTTAGATATTAACAGAATAGCTACAACTACCTTATCAGTATTAAGACATGTCGCCTATTGCCAACAGAGGTTTACTTCTCAATGGAGCATGTGAAAGCAGAGAAGGTATAAAAAAGAAGGCTGCAGACCTGCAGTGCAAGATCAAACTCCAAAACTCAAAGATTCTAATAGATATCAATCTTACTCTCATGGTTAAATATTGCTAGCAGATTTTAGATGTCTAAATTTGTTGAATCAGCACAAGCTACTTCTCACCTTAGCAGAAAAGTGGAAACAGAGACCCAGTCAAGCAAGTAATAGAAATCAATTTAATAAAGTTAAAAATTGTAACCGTCTCAACTCAAGATAACAACTGAGACAAAGTTCAAATCACATTCCAAAACAGGATATTAGAAATAATCCCATATTGTAAACTACATTTGAGTACTTCGTATTTTCTTACAAGGCCTTCCTCTGATGAATAGATTACCAAACTGGATTTAAGGCTGGTATGAGAGAGAATAGGAACCCGTCTTTGGATCTTGGACAGCTTTAAAGTTGTCAACGCTCATCCCAAATTTCCCCAGTATAGTGTTTCCCACGTCCTTCAATTTACCTGCTCAAATAATATATCCAATCTTCAGCCAAAAGAGTTGAAATGAAATGTGAAGTATAAACCTTACAGCAATGATCAACAGATATTCCTTTGCACAAAAACAGGGAGCTGGTTCTACAACCAAGTACATCAGATTCATTTTTTTTCTTTTTTTGTTTGCAGAAAATAAAAACTTGTGAAAGCATAGATGTAAAAGAAAATCACAAATGAGTACGGGAAGCATATCAATCTAGGAAAATAAGTTCATTTTATCTCCAGGAAAAGGAGAAAGGCACAACTTTTACTAGTTTGTAAAGGTACAAAAGAATAATTTTGGTTAACGAACAGGAAAGCAAAACTAATTAGCATAATTGTGTAAACTTTACCAATCATTTCTTCCTTCATCTTCTCACGCTTTTCGCTGGCCAATGACTCTAAACGAACAGCAGATCTCTTAACCCCGATATTAGAAGGTTCCATTTCAAGAAATTTTTTCAAATCTGCAGAATAAACAAATAAAACTTTAACAAGGACCAAATAAACTTGTTGATGAACCCAGTAAGGTAATTGGAACAAAACAATGGCCGTAAAAAAGTGTACATTTTGTGCAAAATAAAATGTATCTCTAAACAAAGTATCTACTATCACCTAAAAAAGTAAATGTTTACAACAGAATTTTAACCCTACCAGCAACGGCTTCTTCGAAGTGTTCCAGTTTTTCATGAGCTTCGGCTCTTCTAAGCAATATTTTTTTGTATAAAGGATTTAGGTCTAGAGCCTTGGTGCATTCCTTGATCGAGTCCTCATATTTTTCCTGTAATCCATACATGTGACCATATAATTCACCAAAGCACTACTAAATATTGCAAACGCGAAACTAGTTGCTCAAAAAATTAAAGTAGTAGACTCCAAGAATTAGAATGTTTCTGATATTTCACTGAAATACAGTTCCTGGACATACCATCTTTAAGAAACATGCACCACGGTTTCCATGACACACCGAACGTAGTTCAGCTGATGAGAGCACGTCAGCTACAAGTTGTAGAGCAAGATCGTACTTCATAAGTGCATCTTCATATTGTGCACTTCCAAACAGGTCATTTCCTCGTAATTTTGCATCATTTGCATCTTCTAGAGCTTTCTGCATCACAAATTAAATACGTGAAAAAAATTCATATTTAGCGATAGATTGCAACTTTAAAATGCAATTTTATATTAGCAAAATCTGAATAGATAAAAAAATATATAGATGGAAACTATGTTTGAACGAAAGGAACAAAAAAAATATTAAAAAAATATCATATATATATGTATATATATTTATATATGTTTGACCAGAACACAAGCCCAATAAAGTCAAAAATGTTTGTACATCTATAGTTCTAAATATTTATCTTTGAACTCAAATCATAGAATTCAATGGTTTTTATTCAGGTCATTTTCCCTTATTACAAAAGTGGAATGGGACAGTCGCTTTCAGAATAAAGAACGCTTTAATCCAAACACCCCTGACGATGCAGATAAAAAAAAAGAAAGAAAGACTTTGGAAGCCAATTAAATTAGAAAAGTAGTTATTACCATTTTAAAACAAAATTGTCTAGTAATTATCGTAAAGGGTTTCAGGTTCTCTTTAAAATTTGAATTGAATTTTGGGAATAGGTTGTTATTAATAGGATTTCTATTCCTTGTAAATTATCACATATTTATTTATAATTAAGATATGTATTGTGTAGTTTAATTTTGTCTTGCAACAAGTCTACACCCCGAACCTCAATTCTACCTGTCGCACTAAACTATCTATTACCAAAGCCTCAAATCCCAGCCTCTCCTGCTGCAAAATCTGTCCTAAAAATCTGAATTCTTCACCAAAAAAATAAATCCAACATCCCAAAATTGCTTATCTCACAGTTACCTTAAAATATTCTGTCAAAGTCCAGAAAGCACATTCTGAGCATTCTATATAAACATGTACCGCAATTTCTAGCAGATAGCAACTGACATTTGATAATTCACGCGGGGTTCTAATAGGAAGAACATAATGAAAAAATAATTCGGGGGTTAGAAGCAAATAAAAGAGAAGATAAAAGGTAAAGAAATGCAGCTGCAGGAACCATCATTATTGCTGCAGATGCAACTGCAGCCAACTCCTTAACCGGCTAATGCGTTCTATAGTTTGACAGAAGAAGCAAGAAAGAATGCAGAACAATATATAGGAGACTGGGAAACCAATAGATTCAGGGGGTTATATGTCTCAATTTCCGTTTTCAAAAAATTATAAGTACTAATTACTACTACAATCAATATCTTGTTATGTTTGGACTTTCTCTTGCTAAAAAGGTCCCCCAAAATCACCTCAAACCTCAATACCACGTATTATCCCCAATTACAACTGCTTTTACAAGACTACGGAAAAGCTCAGTATTTAAACAGCTCTAAAACATTAATAGAAAATACAAGGTGCACATAAAACAGTTAAATTAGTTGCTTATTTTACGTCAATTGCACTAGTACCATAGTATACAATAATATGACTACAACACAGACTTAAAATTTGATTCGGTACCTCGAGTATGGAAGTAGAGTAATTCTATCTTATAAATGCTAATTCGAAAACTTTGCTACAATATTCGTTATTGCTATTGTAAACATAAAAATTTAAAACGATAAGTAAGAAAAATCGAAAATAAAAACAAATTAAAAGGAAGCAAGACCTGTTTAATTTGATCGTCGGTGAGGGAATCATGGTAAGGATGATGATGATCTTCTTCTTCATTATCTGCAGCAGTGACACGCACGGATTGATCATTATTGGGAGTAATTTGTTCATCTTTGTTGGTGGGATGATCATTTTCATCGTTAATAACATCGCTTTCACTGGCGGTTTCGAATCCGTCGGATGCGTAACCCTCCTCCGCCGTTGTTGCCTTATTCGATTCTTCGATTACTACCATCTCTCCTCCTCCTCTCTCTCTCTCCTTCTCGCTCGTCTCCTCGGCTTTCCAGTCTTATATTCACTGGATATTAATTTTCTCAGTTCCAGAAACCTCTTTGGATGGGGGCCTTTTAGGGAGGTCCGAGTACAAAGTTTTTAGAGCTCCAGTTACAATTTGACCAAAATACGGGGAAATCTCTTTTTTTTGTCAGAAAATATTGAAAAATCTTAAAATAACTATCTCACCATTTAAAATAAATAAATAAATTATAAGTGATATATAGAACAATACTTATAAATTATATAAGTGTTTGAATAATTTTACTTATAAGTCAAATTTTTTTCTTAAATGAACTAAAATATATAATTATTAAATATAACTATCTTAATTCTTGAATTTTAAGCTAAATTAACATTTAAAAATATATTTTTTTAAAATAAGGTTAATAAATCAGCGAAAAATTAAAATAAGTTGAAAAAAATACACCGTTACTAATATTCAATTTATCGGCTTATAAGTTATAAACTTATAAGTGGGGTCGACAAACACTCGTAGATAAGCTGTTACGAATTTATAAGTCGTTTATAAGTTGGTACAACTTATTTGAGGTATTATTAAAATTAAGTTTTAAATTTTTTATAGAGTTCCATTAAAAATTTGATGCATAAAAGTATAGTATTAATATTTTGTAATTCATTGTGGCTAAATATTAGGGAGGCATAGTGGAACATTTTCTTAATTGCTGAGGACTTTATTATGCGGAAACGTTGTCCTAGAGAAACTTTTGACTTTGAATTTCACAGATTTAGAAACGCTTTTTCATTTTATTCTTATGCAATGGCAAAGCAAATTTATGATTATGATAGTGATTAGTGAGTCGAGTATGTTGATCATGATGGGTACATGGAAAGGTTCCGCCAAAGAGGTCTTCTTCAAAAAAAATGAGAGAGGTTATTATATATAAAAAAAAGCAAGAGAAAGATTCTCAAGTAAAATCAAAAAAATTTCGCAACTGATGGTGCATGTTATTTCTAGTTAGACTTCAACAAATTATACTTGGATTTAGACTTTATATTATCTAGGGTCGCAAATGATGACTTTTGTCGTTTCTAGTTAAATTTTAATATCTACTTATACTTAGTTATACTTAGATTTTAAATTATGTCACCTGTGATTACCCTTTAAATTTGTTTAAACTATTAGTAACCTTATGGGATACAACATACTTTATATAGTACTTGTTTGCATTTTAATTTTCTCTTAGTTGAATGTCATCATATTTAGTTGCATTATGGATTTCTTTCGGTTTCAACTGTAGTTGCTTTTATTTTCTTTTAATATGAATGGCATATAACACTTTGAAACAATCATGTTTACATGGTTACTTTTATCTATATTTTCTGTTGCATTCAGTTAGAAACAATTTATTATATATTTGTACTTTTACTTGATTTTGGTTATATGTAGTTGCATTTTCGATTTCTTCCGGTTGCAAATTTTGCCACTTTAGTTGCAAATGTACTTGTTTTTTAAATTTTAGGGTTTAATGTTTTTTGAGTTGCATCTACAGTTACAATATCATTTTCTTTGAGTTGCAAATTTAGTTACGACTGAGATATCTAGTTGCAGTTCGGGTTTCTTTTAGTTGCATATGTAGTTGTATATTGGTTTTAAAGTTTGGGATATATTTCAGTTGCACAAGTAGTTGAATTTTGGATTTCTTTGAGTTGTAAAGGTACTATATGCCACAGTTTTAAAATAAAATATCCAAAATGACACTTAATGTTATGTTACGTTTTTATCTATTAAATATCAAATCAAACCAAACTAAATATACCAAGTATAACCCGCTTAGAACGGGGTTTAGGAGAGTAAAATGTACGAAGCTATACTCCTACCCTGAAAGTAGAGAGACTATTTCCGTGAAGACCCCTGACTTAATGCATAATACATAAAATAGTTTATGTGTGAAAGTTACGCAATGTTACCTACCCCGTCGTTTTATTCACACATGACTTAACTTTATATAAATACATTTGATCATAGACAATGATACATAAATATACGTAAAACTTGACTAAAATAGATTTGATAATATAATTTGTAATATAAACAAGACAATATCTTCACCTATGGTTTCTTTTCACGTGGGACTTACCTTTGTCAGGTGTCTCTTCACAAGATCGCAACCATAATGACTAATAGTTTGACGGTTGACAATCGGAATTTTGATGAAATTAATCTCCTAAAATTATGATACAATCAACATCAAAGAATAAACAAACATAACCCATATACCATCCTGTATTTACTTTTGCACCGTTCTTCTCTGTAGTATAATTCGATGTAGGTGAAACACGAGCGATGATATCTGTAATTTGGAGTGCGTGTAATAGTAGATACAATATTATCTAGTGTTTCGGGTAAAACAAAACTAAAAAAAATGACAAAATACAATTAAAGAGTACGGCCATATAATTCAACATGTTTTGATATTGAAATTCAAACATTCCCTATTTAGAGTTTGAGATTTATATGAGATGGACTCATAGTTGCATTTTGGGTTTTCTTGAGTTACAAATGTAGTTGCAATTGAGATATCTAATTGTAGTTGACATTTATTTCAGTTGCATTTATAGTTGAATATTGGGTTTAAAGTTTGGTATTTATTTGGGTTGCACCAATAGTTGCATTTTGAATTTCTTTTAGTTGCAAATATAGCTGTAGTTGAGGTTTCTAGTTACATTTGAGATTTTATACTTATTTGTTTGATTGTTTATCAATTCAAGGTACCAATAAGAAAATACTATATAGTAAAAGAGAATTCAAATAAGTGTATATCACAAACTTGAGTTAATCTCCACATACAATGAAACTCAAGTTTAGCAATTATATAAAATTCAATACTCATAAACAAGTAAATTTATTTCTTTGGATTTCTACAAGTCCTCATATAATATATGTCCATTTTCGCCACATTTACCATATTTAATTTGTTATAAAAATATTCCATTTCTCTTCCAAGAAGCTTTACATCGTCTTTTCTTCGGCCTGCCAACCCTGATTTTGCCTTCTGGAGGGTGTATTATTACAGATTTAATATGTTATGGTACTTTCCAAGTATCTTTATTTCCAACAGGTTATAGAGTTTCCTTGTAAGCAGCCATTAGTGTTTCTTTTTTTAACATTCTGAACAATAATAATAAGGATTTGGATTTGATTTTTGGAATACAACAACTGCAAGAGAACATGGAATTTGATCCAATTAAAACGTGCAAATTCAGATTATGCTAAAACAAGATTCTATATATTTTTAGCTAATTTTAAGAAATAATTATTCAATAATATTATAATAGTCATTACATAAATTTTAAAATCAAGTTTTGAATAAAAATTCATCAGATTCAAAAACAGATTCTTATAATTTATTGTTAGTGTTTGTGCATGGAGACAACACTATAATGTTTTAGTTTACGACATTTGGATTATTAATGTTTATGTTTTATCGATTATTCCCTTTATAATTTATTATATCTTAATTTATTGTGATATAAATATTAGATTAATAAATGTTATTGAAATATGATATGAATTCTATATCTCTAAGTACATGACTTAGAAATGAGATTATTAGAATAGTTACAATATTCCTTAAGGTCCTTTGTCGAGTATTATTATTAAGGGACAGTAATAATGTGACGACCTCCAAACCCGGATCAGAAGTTTGGGATTCACAACATACACACTCAATATATATAATATACCTGCCTATGAAAGTAATATATGTAAAGACCCTACTTACTATAACCATGGATCGCAACAGGTTAAAGTATGAAAACAAGCCACAACCTTAACTTTTATTACATCGTACCAAATCCCAACTAGTTCCGCTTACAACTGAAAATGATATCATTCTTACAATCTTACATAATTCATCTACATTATAAAGCTCCTGCTAACTCGGTCAATCTTATCCTGGAATCCTAGCTCACACACTGGACTGGGAATCCTCGTTATCAACCATTTCCTTTTCAACTATAAAATAACATAACAGATTTGCAAGAGTGTGCTAACTAGCTCAGCAAGTCATAATAGCAATAACTGAGGTTCAGCAATGATCAGTTAAAATGATTCATAAGAATCAAGTTTCTGGATAAGCAATGAATAGGATTGGATATTCTTTTCAGTTTTAAAAACCAAGGTTAGGCTGCTGATCAGTCACGCACTAACCCCGAGCAAAGCTCCCAGCTTTGCTCTATACACTGGATCCAATGCACACATTGGCTTAATATGACCACGAACCTGGTCTGACCACGAATCTGGTCCACATTTATAAAACCATCCAATTCTAAAACAATTTAATATGATAACCATTACAATTCAATAAAACAAAATTATAATTAACATTGATAAAGCATTTATCTCAGAGCATAAAACATTTCACAGGTATCACCAGGGTGTATCAAGGTATAAGTATGAAGAATGGCTTCAAGCCTGATGAAGAATCAAGTATCGGAAGAATAATGGTTCAATAATAATACAGGGTATTGATCTTTGATGTGATAGGGTATTCCATGGTGTATAAGTTTTTGCATGCTCAAGAAATTTTGTTGAAATACTTGGTTTATGGTGTGTATGTCTTTGTGGAGTAGTATCGTATTGGTATGGTTTAATATATGGGAAATCAACCATTGGTGGTTTACAAGAAATAAAGCTTACAGCTCAAGTTCAATGATATGATCAGGGTTCAAGGTTGGATAGTTTAAGCACTTGCAATGTAAAACAAGATTTATTTTGAATACCGGCAACATGTTATGAGAAAGTTCAAAAAAATTTGCAATATATTTCGAAGAAAGGTTTAAAAGGACTTGTCTTATCATAGATGATTTCCAATTTTACTTGTACTCATCTAACAATTCTACTCATCAATCACTTTCCTTCTTTTTCTATGCTTTGCTTCTATTCGTCAATCACTTGCCTTCTCTTTCTACACTTCAATTCATATTTATGGATCACTAACTTTCTTTTTCTATGCCTCGCTTACTCTGCTAGGCATCACAAGCATCTATCAATACTCAATCTCGTACTATTCCAATCGTCACATAGACGTCATAAGCTTTTATCTACCCTTCGTTTTACCCAAATCCGATTTACGGATTGAAAGTTATGACCAAAACAGTCAAACAACAACCACATAGGCATACAACACATCAATCAGATAGCACGTAGCACATAACACGCAAGATATTCAATTAAAATATTTTTTCAAAGAAGATTCGGGGTCAAAACGATTTTCCAGGTATTTAATACCAATTTTTGAACATTTTTCGGAATTAAAATTGGACTCCGAATCATTTTATAATTAAATAATAGGGTTCGAACACCCGAATTTGACATTAAAATAATTTTATAATAATTATCGAGCCTTGAAAGTAATTTAAAATAATATTTTAAAACTCGAAACTATTTTTCAGGATTTTTAAATCAATTTTAAATAATTAAATCCAATTAAATAATCAATTAAAATTATTTAATAACTAATTAAATTAATTAATCAATTAATATTTAAATTAATTGACTAATTAAATAATTAATTATCAACTAAAATTAATTAATTAATTAATTAATTAAGATTTATTTTAGAATTCAGAAACAGAAATCTGATTTGGAATTAGGGAAAAACAGGATTAAAAGCGGGTCACAGACGGGTCAAACAAACGGGTCATGAAGAACTATTCAACCCGCCGCCCTTAATTCCAGAATCCGGCGATGGCCGGTTTTCCGGCCAAGCTAATTAGTGGAGTTTCAGGAATCGTTTGGTACTATTCTGTGTGCCAACAAATTTCAAATCAAAACAGCAACTCAAAGGTGTCTTTCTTTTTCGTTCATAACCCTGGGACCTCGTTCTCCGACATAATCGCCATTAACGCCGGCGAAGCTTCAAACTTTTCTGGCGGGTCGATTCTGGCAGCCAACAGAGAAATTAAATACATGATTCGACTTATTTTTGAACGATCTATAAGCTGATGCTAATCAATCAAGCCCAGAATCAACGAGATTAAAAATCCCAAATCGAATTAAGAACATTCAAATAAGTAAAACCCTAATTCTTATAATCCGAAGATCAAACTCAAATTTAACCATGTTATTGAACTCGGTTTTTGACATATAATATACCAAAATGACCAGGAAGAAAAGATCGACACGATTATGCCATCAAATCATATCAAAAACATCAAGAACAAAAATTCATAATTTAATCCATAATTTATTCGAATTAAAATAATTAAATCAGAAAAATACATTGATTTCTGGGCAAAACAGATGGTGGATTCAAAAAGAGGATTTTGAGAGCTTCGTTTTGATATATTGCACGCCCGAATCGGAGTTCGATAACGCCTTCGTTTGTGCGATTGATTTTCAAGAATACGGTATTTTAATAAAGTTTTCTCTATTTTTCAGGGTTTGTACTGTTTGATTATGATTTTACGCGTGAAAATGAAATAAGAAAGGGCTATTTATATTTACGGAATATTAGTACGTTCTGGGTCGTGTTGGATTGATAAAATGTTTCTTTGCCGCTAAGTAACTATAAATATGATAGTTTTGGATAAACATTATCCGGTTTTGGATAAACACTATCCTATTCTGGATAAGCACTATCCTGTTTTGGATAAGTATTATCCTATTTCGGATAATTATCACAACCGGGCTTTTATAAAACGATTGTACGAAGATATTGTTATCGAAAAGGGTTAGCGTATCGAAAATATCGCGCCGGGCCGCACACGGGTCAAACTATAATCCAGATCGAAAAAGTCAAACTATGGAAAATGTCCGGAATTACCAGATTAGGTTAGGAAGGAGTTTTCTAAAGAATTTCGGGTTGTATGTTAGATATATTTGATAATGTCATGGCTAATATGTTTTATGTTTAGATTTCAGATCTTATTTGAACAGAACAAATCAGTACTTAACTGATCAGTACTTATACTGGAAGTCAGAACTTAAGGGATATCAGTACTTATGTCATCAGGAGATAGATATCAGAACTTAAGTGCTGAAGAACGATTAGATAAGGACAGTAGCTGATTGAAGTTAAGAAGATCAAGATAAACATAAGAAGAGATATGCATGAAGAAGGAATTCCGTGAAGAATGGAATACTTGGAATATAAGATATCTGATTGATATATTTTAGGAAGCAGAATTATATTCCATATCAATTAGCGATTATCTTGTAACTGTGTAGTATATAAACACAGACATAGGGTTTACACTATAAGTGTTATCATTATCGAGAATATTATTTACTGTAACCCTAGCAGCTCTCGTGATATTTTGTTCATCACTGAGAGATAACAGTTCCAGATTGTAATAGAGTTTATTGTTTCAATAAAGTTTGTTTTCTGTTACATAAGTTCTTGAAGTTTGATTTGATTGTAATAAACACTGTATTCACCCCCTCTACAGTGAAAGTGTGACCTAACAAGTGGTATCAGAGCCTTCTGTTAACACACATACAGTTAAAGATCCAAACACAATCATGTCTGACACAGAAACTCCAACTAAGCCTACCAAAACTGAGGAATCATCAAAGACATCAACTCAGAGTCGATATGAGACTATCAGAGTTCCCATATTGAGACCATCTGAATATCCCATATGGAAGGTAAGGATGACCATGTTTCTGGAAGCAACAGATCCAGAATACCTTGATAGAATCAAGGAAGGGCCTCACAAACCTACCAAGCTCGCTGTTGTAGTTGCAGGTGAAGCAGTAATGACCGTACCAAAGGAAAAGAGTGATTACACTGCTGAAGATATAACATCTATTGCTAAGGATGCCAAGGTACGACACTTATTGCATAGTGCCATTGATAATGTAATGTCAAACAGGGTAATCAACTGCAAGACTGCTAAGGAGATATGGGATGCACTGGAGACAAGGTGTCAAGGAACTGAAACAGTTAAGAAGAACAGGAAGACAATACTCACTCAAGAGTATGAACACTTTGACTCTAGGACTAATGAGTCATTGACTGATGTATATGATAGATTTGTCAAACTCTTGAATGACTTGTCGTTGGTTAATAAGGAGTATGATCTTGAAGATACAAACCTTAAATTCCTATTAGCTCTTCCTGAATGTTGGGATTTGAAGGCAACAACAATAAGAGACAACTACAATCTTGATGAAACAACTCTTGATGAAATCTATGGAATGCTCAAGACTCATGAACTTGAGATGGAACAAAGAAGCAAGAGGAAAGGAGGAAAGTCAAGGACAGTTGCTCTCAAGGATGAAGAGGAATCCCCCAAACCACCTTCCTCAAAGAAAGACAAGGGTAAAGCTCTTATCATAAAGTCTGATACTGAGTCATCAAGTTCTGAGAGTGATGATGACTCAGATTCTGAAAGCTTGCCTGAAACTGATGCTGATGAGGAGATGATGAAGCTGTGTGCTCTTATGGTGAAAGGAATCACAAAGATTGCATACAGGAAGTTCAGGAAGGGAAAGAAGTTTTCCAGGAAAGGCATAAGTTCTGATAAGAAGAATTTCAGAAGATCTGAAGGAAGAGGAGGAAAGTCTGACAGAGGAGATTACGCTAATGTTAAATGTTATAATTGTGGTGAGAAAGGCCACATATCTCCTGATTGCAAGAAGACCAAGAGTGACAAAGGCAAAGCTCTTGTCACAAAGCAGAAAAGCTGGACTGACACCTCAGACTCTGAAAGTGAGGAGAACTATGCATTGATGGCAAATGCTGATAAATCAAGTTCTGAGAGCAGTTCTGAAGCTGCTGAAACAAAGGTACCTCAGACTACTTATGCTTTTCATACTGATGACATTAATGAGTTGAGAAGATATCTTAAAACCATGTTTGTTAGTTATAGAGATCAAACTTTAACATGTGAAAGATTAACTTCTGAAAATCTTGTTTTTAGGAAAAGAAATGATTTCTTAGAAAAAGAGTTAGTCATGTTCCATCAAACTCAGAAGGATAGAGATGATGCTTTTTATGTTAGGGATGAAGTGCTAAAAATGAATGAATCTCTAAAAACTGAGTTAGAAAAGGAGAGAGAGATTATCAGAACTTGGACTAACTCTGGCAAAACAACTCAAAATTTGCTAAGTAGTGGAAACTGGAAAGAGGGCTTAGGTTATGGAGAAAATAAAAATGAAAAAGGAACTGTAGAAATTAAGCCTGTTGATAAGCAAAAGCTAAAGTTAAAACCTGTTAAGTTTGTAACTGAAAAATCTGAAAATGAGAAATCAGAAGTTAAAAAGGAATTAGCTTCTGACAAACTAAAACAGGAAAAGACAGCTGAAGTTAACATAGGCTTAATGACAAAGAAGCAGCTTAAACATAAGCTGAAAGATATTAAGAATGCAAACAAGGTAAAATCACCTAGGAAAAACAGGAATGGAAAGGAAGGTGTGAATAAAAGCAATAACTATAAATCTGTTCCTGATGCTCCTAGGAAAGCGTGTCATAACTGTGGAAGTTCTAACCATCTGGCTTCTTTTTGCAGGAAGAATAAGAATATTAACTCCTTATCTACAAAATCAGGAGTTAAGAGTCAGTCTGTTAGATACAAACCACAAGATCCTTGTTTTCATTGTGGTAGTTTATGGCATTCCATTTATACTTGTAAGGAATATCATAGTTTGTACTATGATTATTATCAAATAAAACCTTCTTTAAAGAAAGTTTCTGTTGTTCCTTCTAGTGTAAGTTCTGATTCAAAGTCTGGTAGTATAAGTTCTGATAAGAAAACTGTTAACATAAAATCTGATGCTAAATCCGCTGCAAATGTTAACAAACCTAAAAAGGCCAAAGGATCCAAGCAAGTCTGGGTCCTTAAAACTAATAATTAGTGGTCTTTTTGATTGCAGGGCAACAGGAAAAATATTTTAGTTCTGGACAGTGGATGTTCAGGACATATGACTGGAAATAAGGCCCTGCTATCAGACTTTGTGGAGAAAGCTGGCCCAAGTGTTTCTTATGGAGATGGCAACATTGGAAAAACTTTGGGATATGGCAATATCAATCTTGGGAATGTCATCATTAAAGATGTAGCTCTGGTCTCAGGACTTAAACACAACTTACTGAGTATAAGTCAAATCTGTGACAGAGGTTATCATGTTGATTTCTTTGCAGAACATTGTGAAATAGTTAGTAAATCTAAAGAAAAAATTGTTCTGAAGGGATTCAGGCGTGGTAACATTTATGAAGCTAAGCTTTCAACAAGTTCTGATGGTTCTGCAATCTGTTTAGTGAGTAGAGCCTCAACTGAAGAAAGCTGGAATTGGCACAAGAAACTCTCTCATTTAAACTTCAACAAGATAAATGAACTGATCAAGAAAGATCTTGTGAGAGGACTGCCAAAATCAGTGTTTGTTCCTGATGGTCTTTGTGACTCATGTCAGAAGGCTAAACAAAGAAAATCTTCATTCAAGAGCAAGACTGAATCATCAATTCTTGAGCCTTATTATCTGCTTCATGTTGATCTATTTGGTCCAGTGAATGTCATGTCTATGGCAAAGAAGAAATATGCATTGGTCATAGTAGATGAGTTCACCAGATACACATGGGTGTATTTCTTGCACACAAAAATTGAAACTGCATCTATCCTGATTGATCATGTCAAACATCTGGATAAATTGATCAAAGATTCTGTGAAAATTTTGAGGAGTGATAATGGCACTGAATTCAAGAATCTGATAATGGAAGAGTTCTGCAAAAATCATGGAATAAAGCAGGAATTTTCTGCTCCTGGAACTCCACAGTAAAATGGAGTTGTTGAAAGGAAGAATAGAACTCTCATTGAAGCTGCACGAACAATGCTTGAAGAAGCAAAGCTTCCAACCTATTTCTGGGCTGAAGCTGTGCAGACTGCTTGTTTTACTCAAAATGCAACACTCATTAACAAGCATGGAAAAATACCATATGAGATGGTGAAAAACAAGAAGCCAAATCTCAAATACTTTCATGTATTTGGATGTAAGTGTTTTGTTCTCAAGACTCATCCTGAACAACTATCCAAGTTTGATCTAAAAGCTGATGAGGGAATCTTTGTTGGATATCCACTTTCTACAAAAGCCTTCAGAGTCTATAATTTGAGAACAAAAGTGGTCATGGAATCTATCAATGTCTCTTTTGATGACAAGAAGATCACTGGACTTGAAGATTGCATTGATCATGATCAGCTGAGATTTGAAAATGAAGATTCATATTCTGATACCTCAAGTCCTGACAGTCTAAGTCCTGATACTGTAAATTCTGATGGATTAAACTCTGATGTTATTGAAACTGTGGTGACTACGTCAAAGGAAGATGCACCAATGCAGGGGGAGCATACTCAAGATATTATCACATCTCAAGAAGCATCAGAACATACATCTGGCTCTTCAAATTCTGATTCGTCAAGTTCTGATAAGCCAAGTACTGAAAATCTAAATACTGAAGGATCCAACTCAGAGAGCATAGTTTCAGGGGGAGCATCAGAAAATGAAACCGAAGACAGCATGAATCATGGGGGAGCATCCAGTTCTAGAGAAAATCTTCCATCTGCAAGGAAGTGGACAAAATCACGTACACCTGATTTGATAATTGGAAATCCTGAGGCAGGTGTCAGAACTAGAACAGGTACTTCGAATGAATGTCTTTACAATTCTTTTCTCTCTCAGTCTGAGCCAAAGAAAGTGGAAGAAGCTCTTCAAGATGCTGATTGGGTGCAAGCAATGCAGGAAGAGTTGAATGAATTTGAAAGAAACAAAGTCTAGACCTTAGTGCCAAGACCTAAGAATAGATCGGTTGTTGGTACAAAGTGGGTATTCAGAAACAAAACTGACAGTGATGGCATAATTGTAAGGAACAAGGCAAGGCTGGTTGCAAAAGGATATTCTCAACAGGAGGGAATTGACTATGATGAAACATTTGCGCCAGTTGCTAGGTTAGAAGCCATAAGGATATTCATGGCTTATGCTGCTCACAAAAAGTTTACTGTCTTTCAAATGGATGTGAAAAGTGCTTTTCTCAATGGAGAATTGGAAGAGGAAGTATATGTTGAACAACCTCCAGGCTTTGTAGATTCCAAACATCCAGATTATGTCTACAGGCTTGATAAAGCACTTTATGGACTTAAGCAAGCTCCTAGAGCATGGTATGAGACTTTAGCTCAGTTTCTTCTGGAAAGTGGATTCAACAGAGGAACTATTGACAAAACACTGTTCTATCTCAACCATGGCAAGGACTTACTTTTGATCCAGATTTATGTTGATGATATTATTTTTGGGTCTCCAAATGACAAACTTTGCAAAAAGTTTGCCAAACTAATGCAGTCAAGATATCAGATGAGTATGATGGGAGAACTCAGTTATTTTCTGGGCCTTCAAGTCAAACAGAGTGAAGAAGGAACTTTTATTTGTCAATCTAAGTACACCAGAAACTTGCTGAAGAAATTTGGAATGCAAGACTGTTCAAGTGCATCCACTCCCATGGCCACTGCAACAAAACTGGATAAGGATACTGGTAATTTAGTAGATATTACTGATTACAGAGGTATGATTGGCTCACTTCTCTATCTAACTGCTAGTAGACCAGATATCATGTTTGCTACCTGTCTTTGTGCAAGATTTCAAGCAGATCCAAGAGAACCTCACTTAACAGCTGTAAAAAGAATCTTTAAGTATCTTAAAGGAACAGCTGATCTAGGATTATGGTATCCTAGAGAATCAGATTTTAAATTAATAGGTTACTCAGATGCAGATTTTGCAGGTTGCAAAATTGACAGGAAAAGCACAAGTGGAAGCTGCCAGTTTCTTGGAGGCAGGTTGGTTTCTTGGTATAGCAAGAAACAAAAGTCAATTTCCACATCAACTGCAGAAGCAGAGTATATTGCTGCAGGAAGCTGCTGTGCACAGATTCTCTGGATGAAGAATCAGTTACTGGATTATGGGTTAACATATTTCAAAATCCCTATTTACTGTGATAATCAAAGTGCTATTGCTATGACAGGTAATCCAGTTCAACACTCTATGACAAAGCACATCAGCATCAGGTACCATTTCATCAGGGAACATGTGGATGAAGGTACAGTGGAATTGCATTTTGTTCCCACAGATCAACAAGTAGCAGATATCTTCACAAAACCACTGTGTGAAGCTACCTTTTCAAAATTGGTAAATGAACTTGGAATGATTTCAGGTTCTTTCTCTAAATCTGCTTAAACTTGTTCTATGTTATCAGACTTTATGATCAGTATTTACAGAATTAATCTCTTTATATATTCTGTGCATTAATTGATAAATGTCTTTAAGTACTGACTGTTGTCTGATATATGTTTCTAAACTCTGATAAGTGATATGTCTGTTTCAGTAACTATTCAATCCTATGAGGATAACTGTGCTAGATACTGACCTACTAGTCTTCAATAAACAAATGATCCCATGAAAGAAGTAATTATTTCTGTGGAAATCTTATGACACAAGCAAATTCTGATACTTGAGCTTAGTTTAGTTTACTTATTCATCTTATTACTAAGTCCCAAATTAGAATAATGCTACTCATCTGTTTAAGTTCTGATTCTAGTAAAACTGCTGAATGTACTAAGTGCTGATAAACCTCACTTATCAAAAGAAAAAGAACAAGAATCAAAGAATCATATCAGGTACTCCTTTGAGATCTAGAGTAAAAATGTGAATGGGACGATCCAAGTGCATAGCTGGTATTAAGTAAATATGCATTAGAAAAGCAAAATATTTTTCTTGGTGACTTTTCACACTCTATGATTACTGGAGAAATACTCTGATAATAGCATAAATTCTGATAAGCAGTCGTGACTCACTTACACTGAGAAGCCACTGTAAAGGAGAATTTTAAAGATGCATAAAATTAGCACAAAAACAGTTGAGGTGGACTCATGCATGAACTTATTTATCAGTAGGTTTCAGGACAATGACAGCTCTTTAGCAAAATTTTAATTATGACTTATTTCTAAGATGTACTGAAGTAGATCAGACTTTACTCTTTGTCTGTTATTTAGCTTAATGCACACACTAATCACTCCATCTGAATGATGAAAATTTCTGTGGTGGTCTATGTTATTTTAGATAAATAGTCATTGTATCATTTTTGCACAAATTCTGAGGACAAGTTCTAGTTACACGTTCTGATGATTAAGTTCTGACGTTCATAACTAAGAACTTGTATGAGTATTTACTAAGATGAGCATTCCTTTTTTTAGTTAAGAAATTATGTTCTGATGACTGTTAAGTTCTGGTATAGGTCTAAGTTCTGATTTCTCAGTCTAATCCTTTACTTGGCTTATCTTTGAATGAAATTTAATAACAGTCTCAGTTTGTACTCGCATATGTTGAAGTGGAAGATTAATAGTCACTATGATTAGGATTAATGGTTTTGTACTTGAACAGTCCACTGTTTCTTGTGTCTTGTGCGGTCTAGACCATGATTCCTCTTTCCAATGACTGTTATTCTTTTTCAAAGTCTAGGGAGACGAGGTAGACTTAACTCTATCTGTCAGCATTAAATATCTTTGCGTCTCTTGGCATTCTCTTGCCTATATACACAGCCACTTCACATTAGTCTTCTCATCACACTTGTATCACAAATTCAGTCTTGTTTTTCATTTACTATCACAAATGGCTGAATTTGGCTGGTTCTACAATTACGGTGATGAGACTGTGCATGTCTTTTGAATGGAATTCCAACTCCCTACCCTATCACCAACATCCCTCACAATCTCTGGATTCAATTTCCAGAGGTTATCAAACGTGATCTGGTGGCCGTTCGAAGAGACCTTCACCTTCGTCGTATCTGTCAGCAAGAGCGAATCATACGACTCGCCATCTTGTTTGTCGAAGATAGGAAGAGGAAGATGACTTAATCTCATCTTCTTCCTGTTCTTCTTCATCCTCAGCTTTGTCAGGCTTCTTAGCTAGGACTAAAGCTGTTGACGTTAGGATTAGAAGCTTAGGGAAAATCTTGTATTGATGTAATTTCTATTTCATATATGTATTGACTTGATATATTAATGAAAACTGTTTTTACTTCAAGATTTTGTCTCTGAGTTATTTTATCTTGTGTAGTTAAATCCTGCTTGATATTCTGATGACCATTTAAATTTTGCCTTTATTTAAGTTCTGATTCTTTGTCAGCACTTATTCATCGAAATTATCTCGGTCATTTTTAACATGATTCATTTTCAGAATATTAATGTTGCAGTGAAAAATAATTCAATCAGTGCTAACGGTTTCAATTTTGAATTAAAACTGTGTCTCTTGATAACTGAAATGGTTTTTCCTTGAAACAAGGCAACTGGTTAAGTAATCATTCCTGTTTTCTCGGCCCAGTACGATTCTCAGAAGGATTCTGCAATTGGGGGTTCTAGGCTTCTCAAGAGGCTTAGACGTATGACGGTTCCTGAAACTCCCAAGGAATCCAAATCAACAAGGAAGTACAAGAAACAGAGGGCACAAAGGCCAGTTTCAGATGATGAGGAGGAAGCAGCTAAGGAAGGGGATCAGGAATCTCTGATCTCACAAGACAAGGAATTTGCTCCAGTCACTTCTTCTCCATCAACTCCATCTCAGGAACCTGAATCTGACAAGGCTAATTCACCTTCTATGTCTCTTGTTGATCCAGGAACAAGTGCTGAATTGATATTCAGAACCTGGTTGTGCCTGAAATACTTTTCTTAGAAGCTCCAACAGCAAATAATCCTTCCACACACCTGTTACTGATGTGTTCAAACTCCTGAGTTATCACTAACACCTTCTGCATCAAGATGCTGATGATCAGATTTTAGGTGAGCATCAGGATATGGCTGTTGATCAGAACTTAGTATCAGATCAGCAATTAGAGGATGTTGAAGCCTCATTGCTACTCACACAGTTGTCTTATCAGAAGATACTGATTCTCTAAGTTCTGATGCTGCAAATGTTGGAGATACTGGTGAGGCTGCTACAACTGTAGATGCTGATGAAGCAGGTCCTTCAGGACATACTCCTCCACTGACTCTTCCTAAGTCTGAACTGGTAAAGGAGTTTGTTATCAGGGATGCACCAGTACCTTGGAGTGAAACTCCTGCAGGTCAGGAGTGGACTAAGGAATGGAACTCAGTTTCATGTGTTCCAAATGCTTTACATCTTGCTAGCACTTGACTAAAGCTGATGAAATGTTACATTCTGATGATTTTAAAACCCAGCTTAGAGTCACTGCATTGAGTACTAAACATCTACAAGGTCTTCATTCCAACACTCATGCAGAGCTACACAAGATTCAGGAGAACTTTATCAAACAGGAACAAGTTTGGAAAATTGATAAGAAAAAGTTCTTCCAACCTACCATTGACAGGGTTGCTTATATTGAGAAAACTCAAGAGAAGCAACAAGCTCAGATTGATCAAATTCTGACAAATCAGCTTCTCAGCAATCGCAACTTACTGAAATCCAGACCTCAGTGGAACTACTTATCTCTCTTTTATTACCTGCTGATGCCAAAAAGGGGGAGAAGGTAATTAAGTCCAAATGCAAAACCAAGAAGACACTGCAAGGAAAGGATGATGGAAAAGATGACCAAGGAAACTCTGGAATGGGTAGTGGTCATAGTCAAGGTAGAAGGTTTACATCAAGACAAGCTAGTCACAGAACAAGTTCTGATACTGGGAAAAGAATAAGTTCTGCTGCTGGTAAAAGGATAAGTTCTGATGAACTTCTAGATCTTGATGAGGAAATGTCAAGACAGTTATTTCTTCAAGAAAATCCAGGGATGGACTTGGAAAGTTTAAAGGAAGAAGAAGCCAGACTTAAATTAGAGAAAGTCACATCTAAATCTGAAGCTTCTGGTAAAAAGTTACTTCCAAAACCTAAAGGCATTGTGATCAAAGAAAGGATACATACTGAAGAAACTTTGGCTAGATCACAACCACAGATAGATCCAAGATCCAAGGGTAAAGAAAAGGTTGGTGAACCTATCAAGCTTATGTACCTCCTGAGGAAGAAGAAATTACTGATGGAAAAGATGATCTTGCTCTGACTTCAAGAAAAGTTCTTAAAACAACCTCTGACATGGCTCAAGTTGTTCAGAGTCAAGAAATTGTAAGTTCTGATATTCAGAAGAAGCAAGTAACCTCTGACAGTGCTCAAGTTAACTTGATATCAGAAAATAAATCTAAAACACTCCTACCAGGATTCACTAAAGCAAAACAGACTCAATCTTTGAAGACTACTCCAAGTGGTTTTGAAGCAAGAGTAGTTACTGGAAAGGAAGCTAGAGATAAAACTGGATTGGGAAGTGCTGATGAAAGAAGAGTACACAACACTACCGATGATCCAACTTCCTTGAGTGAACCAGGTATTGGAGCAACTCCTGAGAGATTGAATCAACTAGAATCTGTAAGATGGTTTACCATACCTACTTGAAAGAATACATCATGTTGTATTTCATGACAGATGGTAGGGTTTATCATATAAGACAAAATGCCATTCCTTTGAAGTATTTTGAAGAATTGGAGCATGTACTTTTCTTACTTCAAGTGGATGACAGAATAACAGAGACTGCTGCAAACTACTTAAAAGAACAGATTCAGAGACAGAAAAGGCTTTATTCTGTTAAGTCTGACAGCAGATATGTTCCAAAGTACAGAGATCACAATGGGATATTGTTGATATGAAGCCTAATACTGCACAGATCAGAACATATCTTGGTATTAAGGGGCTTGAATTCAATCTAGAGTCTAACAAAGCTTATGTTATAAGACTAGATCGGGAGTTGAGAAAAGCAAAGATTAATGATCTCAGAGCTGCAATATTTCAAACTGGTGAAGATACTGCAGAGCTTAAAGATGTCAAACGGAGAATGATTGATGAACTCAGATATGCTGAGAAATGTTTGTTGAAGAATTATCTCAGAACAACTCCTGACATCAGAGAGATCAGAAAATGATGAAGCCAAGTCAAAGATCTACAACTACTTAAATTCTGATGTGTATACAGACCAAAGTTGTTATCAGAAGTTGAATTGGTAAAAGCTTTAAGGACTGTAAGTTGTAGTTATCTTGTCTATTTCTCATGCATTTGTACTTAATGTTTTTGACATCATCAAATATCTGTTAAACTTGTATATTTTGCTAATTTACAAGTTGGGGGAGATTGTTAGATATATTTGATAATGTCATGGCTAATATGTTTTATGTTTAGATTTCAGATCTTATTTGAACAGAACAAATCAGTACTTAACTGATCAGTACTTATACTGGACGACAGAACTTAAGGGATATCAGTACTTATGTTATCAGAGATAGATATCAGAACTTAAGTGCTGAAGGACGATCAGATAAGGACAGTAGCTGATTGAAGTTAAGAAGATCAAGATAAACATAAGAAGAGATATGCATGAAGAAGGAATTCCGTAAGAATGGAATACTTGGAATAGAAGATATCTGATTGATATATATTAGGAAGCAGAATTATATTCCATATCAATTAGCGATTATCTTGTAACTGTGTATATATAAACACAGACATAGGGTTTACACTATAAGTGTTATCATTATCGAGAATATTATTTAATATAACCCTAGCAGCTCTCGTGATATTTTGTTCATCACTGAGAGATAACAGTTCCAGATTGTAACAGAGTTTATTGTTTCAATAAAGTTTGTTTTCTGTTACATAAGTTCTTGAAGTTTGATTTGATTGTAATAAACACTGTATTCACCCCCTCTACAGTGAAAGTGTGACCTAACAAGGCACTAATACAAACCAAATGTTATTACAAACCATAAGTCTAATTAGTTTTACAACTTATTCAAATTTTATTACAAACCTCTAGACTAGTTAAGCGTCCCAAACTGTCTACCTGGAAACACACCAAACTATCTACAAGCACACAACTTCCAGTCAGACCTGGAACTCAAGCTTGCCCTAGCCTAGCTGAAAGAATCAGGATATGAAACAAGTATGAGCGAAAGAAAGGCTCAGCAAGCAGTAAATAGCTTATGATTTTGAACAACAACAACAATATATCTGATGAACAAACCAAACCACAATACCTGAACAGTATCAAAACTGATATGCATATGATAAAAACATTTGCAATATATTTTGTTTTGGGATTGGAATCCTCGAACGACGGTGTGTTGCCCCCGGTGATAAGCCGTGGAGCAACACCGGCATGCCGAAGCATATCCAACTAAACAAAAGGTACCCAAGGCACATATCGGCCTAGCAAGGTGTTATATCATGTATAACACATAGCTCACACTGGACCGCCGCCACGGCCTCTTACGCAACCATCCAATCCATAAAAACAATTTTCCGTCAAAGGAGTCGAATCAAATGACATCCTTAATTACATAACTCCCCATTTCTCATGGTCCGGAGTTATCTCAACAACCAATGGAGAAATAACCAGAACAATTGGTTATTCGCTAATCTCAATTCAAAGCTTCACTATATAGAATAATTTATAGCGAAATGTAAAAACATTTAACTATTCTGAACTTAGAATAGTAGAGAAATTGAAAGAATAAATTCAGATTCAATATCGCTTGATTGATAAGTGAAGATATAAATACTTGCATAATAAGATTCGAAATAAACGTCACTTGAATGATAAGTGAAGTTAGGGTACTTGCATAATATGATTCGAAATAAACGTCACTTGAACGATAAGTGAAGTCAGGGGTACTTGCCCGGTATGCTCGATAATCTCTTATTATAATTCTGCTTATAGCTGCTGGCTATTATCTCCGTCTAACACTTGACCACACTCCTTGCTACCCGATTCTATAAACAAAAGAACTATCTTAACTGACAGAACCAAACTCAATCGACGTAACTATACGTCTTGACATCTACCCGATCGTTTATAACTAAGCATGGCATTTTAAACTGTAAACAAATAACATGCATATCACATAGCACGTAATCATTGTATTCGTATAACACGTAATCACATAATTCATGTAACACATAAGTCAAATCATTAAAAGATATGCTTCAGTATGTTCAGAATGAGAATTAGGTCAATAATAATATTTACCGATCAAATACCGACTCAAACTGATACACAAATCAAATGACATTGCAATACAAAAAAATTAGGACTTAAAAGTATTTTTATTGAAAGCGTAATATTTTTCTGAGTATGTACGCGTTCGTTTCGTATTAAACGGACGAACGGTTTAATTATTATGAATAAAATAGAATTAAATAGAATCAAATCAATTAAAATTAATATTAATTGATTATTAAAACCAAAATAGTTTTTAAAAACATAAAAATAATTTTTGGAATTATTTGAATTAATTATAATAATTTACATTTATTTAACTATTTATAAATAAAATTAATTGATTAATTAATTTTAATGAATTAATTAAATTCATAAATAATTAACTAAAATGAATTATAAATAATTAAATCAAGTGGTATTTTTGAAAATAATTAAAGAAAATAATTTTAGGAATTTAAAATTTAAAAAAATATTTTTTAGAATTACAAATATTAATATGATTTTTGAAATTAAAATAAATGATTTTTAAACAGAAAAATAAATTTGATTTAAATTTAAAACAGAAAGCCAGAAACATAAACCAGAAAAGGGAATGGTCGGAAAACAGATCAAAGGCGACAGGGGAAGGGGCCGGTGACCGGTGGACCAAGAACCGACCACCGGATTCTGGAAAACCCAGAACACGGTGTCGGTTCCGGTCACCGGAAACCGACTCCGGCTGCCCTCAAAACCATTCCAAACGCTGCTATTTTTGCCTCTAATGGACTCCAAATCCTTCCAGTAACTCGGTTCTAACAAAAGCCACCTTCAACATCAACCCAAACCTTATTTCCGATGAAAATCGATCCCCCTCCGGCGAACCAATTCGGAAAAATCCGAATTCGATCAAATCACCACCAAAAACAACGTTACAAGCATCATAATAAAGCTGGGATCATTTGTAACATAACTACATCATCAAATACTAAACCGGATTCAAAAACAATCAGAAAAAGGAATAAAAAAACCCAAAACTCAAGAACACGGTTTCAATAATCCGGGACTAAAACGATGCAACTAAATACATAAATCGATCCTAAACATCATTCTAAAACTACTGGTAACATCAAAATCAACCCAGAATCATCCAAAAACAAAAACGATTTTCAAGAATAAAAATATAAAAATCGACTTTTCGATTTACTGTACCTCAGATCAAGATGTTGATACCAATAGAAAACTCTCGTCGAGAGGATGATTTTGACTACTAGAACGCCTAATTTGGTTCCCTAAATCGATCAAAAATCACGATTGAAGTTGCTGCCCAGATTTTTACCCCCCTACTGTTCTTGGTTTTTCTGAATTTTCTGATTTTTAATAAATAAAATAAATAAATAAAACCAGTTCAGCTATTTATATATATACATAAATTAATACCCCAAAATAAATTAAGGGTGTTTTTATCCCCTAAATTACAATAATTAAGCCCCAAAATAATAATTACGGGAAATAATTTTAAAATTGATAAAATACAAAATTAATGTCAAAATTCCCCAAAAATTGCGAATAATTCGAAAATACAAAAATAAAGGGTATTTAAAATACAAATAATTTTATAAAAATAAAAAACGGATTTTGTGGGGTTTGACGTCCCGGTGGGATCCCAGTCCGATGATTTTTGAAGAACATGAACGATTCCTAAATTACCAGAAAAACCCGATAACACATAAAATGCATTGAAAAACACGTAAATGAAATAAAACGAGTACCTTAATAAGACGCTAATAAATACGGGTCCCGATTACGGATAAAGTCATATAATTGTAGTTTAAACGTATATTACTCAATCGAAAAAATTTCTGACCCGCACGAAAACGCACATAACAGCTATAACATCTAATATCATGGCAATAATTAATCTAAATTTATAAACATAATATTTATTTATTTAACACATAATATTCACATAATTTTCCCGGATATTACAGTGGTTCATTACGATAAAAAGAAAAAATCTAATATTTCAATGTTATTATAAAAAAATAGAACGATAATTTTTTGATAAATATAATTATTTTCATTTTTAACTTATAATAGATCGAATAAAATCATATTTTCAGTGTGTGCATAAGTGTTATTCATATATTAATAATTCTATAATAAAATTAAACTCTTTCGTACAAAATAAACAATTACAAGAAGTACCTTGTTTTATTCAAATACTTTTAAATATATGCAATTTAAATTATACGAAATAATGTATAATTCATTCTTTGTAAATAAAGTATTGTTAAAAATCGTTTAAGTCAATACATTTTCCAAATTACATTAACTACTAGATTTTTTTATATAGAATTGTAAAAGTAATATTCTGATCTTGTATGAAATATAAATTAGAATTTAAAATTTAAAATTTGATCTTTAAGAATTCATCATTATTAAAAAAGTCACATACAGATAGTTTAATTTTAATATTAATGTACATATTATTTTAACAAAATGAAATTTGTAAAAAAAGTTGGTTGAGTATAAAGCCCATAGCTTCACCCGATCGTGCGATAATCTGAAATAAATACTGAGTGCTTTCCGAAAATTGGTTCAAGTCCATCATAAATCATAACAAATCAAGCCAATAATTTGGATATACATTATTTATTGGTCTGGCCTTCTAAAAGTGTCTAACACGGTGATACCTAGTGGATGTATGAAGATAGATAGATGATAGATAAATTTATTTATTTTTTTCAATTAATCATTTAAATTATCTACTAATTTTGTTTAAAGTGAAAAATAAAATGTTCTATTATCTATGACTCACAACATCTATTTCTAAATGTATAGGCTCGAGTTTGATTTTAACCAACAACACATTTTGAACTAAATTTTAGATATAGGGGCAAATGAGTCATTTCAACTGAATTAAATGTCTCACTAATTTTATACTCATATTGATGTATTATTTAGTTAAAGGAAAGATTTTATCATTACTCTTAGATTGTTTTAATTCAGTTTGTTCATTCCTTTGTTACATTATAATTATTAGTTTTTTTGAATGATTAATTGATGTTTCAATTAAATAATACATTTTGGCTTCGTCTTCATAATTTGCTTATATACATGGGGCTCGTTTGGTTTAAAATGTGGTATCGGATTGAAATTGGGAATCGGGTTAGAGCGGAACGGGGATCAGTTATCATATCTATTATCATGGTTTGGTTGAGTGTTGTAATAAATATTTTTAATTTTAAAATATGTTAAGTCAATAATTTTAATTTAATTAAATATATCATTTTAATATTATTTTAATTATTTTTAGGTTCATATATTTCTTTTAGTACACAATATTTATATTTATTACTTAAAAAAATTAAAGTAATGAAATAAAAGTTGATATTCATAATTTTATTTTTTTTGAACCAAACGTCAGGAATGAGGTTGCAATGGCTGAAAACTTATACCTGATTCCAGAATGTAACGAATCAAACGATCTCTAAATAATCTTGCTGCTTCTTGTAATTTAGATGTAAAAAGTTAAAATTAATATATAATAGAAAATTATATTAAAATATTATTTTATTAATATAACTACTGCGATTATAGATAACGTCATTGGATTAAAACACCTTTTTTAATCATTTATAATTTAACAAATCAATATTTCACTATATTTTAGCTCATCGTATTACATAACAAGGTCAGAGATGCTCTTGCCTCTTAGCAAGCAAATAACACAGTGCAAGACACCATTTTCTACTTCCTCATAACAAAATTCTGAAACTTAATCAAGAGCTAACAAGTGTTCATATTTTGCCTCAATAAGATAAGAACGTGCACAAATGACCAAAGTGATGATACATTTTCATCCAATGGATTTAAAAGAAAGTACTGTAGTCGTAAAGATACGGCGGATCCAGAAAAAATTTTAGGGGGGTTCAATTTTTTTTAAAATAAATTAAATTATATTATATTATAATTTTAAGAGAAAAATGCGCTTAAATACGTATTTAAATGAGTCAGAGGAGTATGTAGCACAACTATAATCACAATAAAAAAAAATTGTACAACTTAGGTGAATACATACTTAGGACATTAAGCCGTTATTTTAATTATGGGGTGAATACGTAGTTAGGACATTAAGCCGTTATTTTAATTACAGGGACAAATAAATATCAGTATATATACTGCTAATGAATTACATGAACAAATAAACAAAAAGATCTTATTTGAAATGTGAAGTTGAATTATTTATTTGCATAAATTTATGGTATCGATTTTAAAGTATAAAAGTTTTTAAGTTCGTTAAATTTTGAAAAAATTGGAAAATTTAAATATAATTTTTTTTAAGATTCTAGGAATTATTCTTACGCATCACCAGTTCAAACCGTTTATATCATGTACAAGATATAATCAATATATACACAATTATAAGACAAGGAAAAAAGTAAAAAGAAGAGGAGTAAAAAATAGAAGTAGCATGTACGCCAACACATACTTACAAAAACATAATACTGGATATTGAATTAAGCAAAAGAGGAAAAAAGGAGGGGTGAGGAGGAGGTCGAACCCTGGTCCCGGACGGCAACAACATAACCAACAACTGAACTACAGCCACAATTATATTTGAAAACTCAGGCGGGACGGGACCCCTCTGGACCCGTAGATCCGCCTCTGACCATGAACCTACTCATAATTTATTGGATTCAAGTTTATTTAGTAGCAAGTCGTGAAAGTGTACAATCTCCTCCATTTTAGGAACTTCGTTCTTGGACACATATAGCTCTTTGAGAGTAACGGTGAACTTTGACAGTTCATTTCACCA